>NW_015506766.1:4826-36719 GCF_001515645.1 Sinocyclocheilus grahami
CTGTAAGTACGTTTTCATATTTAAAGAATTTGCCACTGACTATTCAAACGCTAGTTCTGAGCAGTGTAAAGTAGCGCTTGTTTGTCGTTTCTCCGATCACAAATGAAGACATGGTTTTGTTTACGCAGCGTGATATGCAACGCAGCACGTAAAAAGACAGTATAAGTTATTACAATCCGTAATTATGTCCCCACTGGATGTAACAAATGCCTCGTTTTTAATGGATTTTACTGGTTTTGTCTCGTTGCGCCGGGACACGGCATCACAGTATGGTGAGGGGCGTAACATTTCTGTCACACGCTTGAGGTATTTGGCCAATCACAACGCACTGGATAGCTGGCCAATCACAGCACACCTCGCTTTTCAGACCGATGAGCTTTGTAAAAATCGACGCATTTCAGAAAGGCGGGGCATAGAGGAGAAACAATAATGTACATTATGTGGAAAATAATGTGATTTTTAACCTTAAACCGAATAAACACATTGCATTACACCAAATACACAAAATAATGTTCAAAAAGCAACATCATATGACCCCTTTAAACACGTCTAATTTACAGAAACATCCAGTTGGCACTGGAAAACGTTTCAAGTTTAAGCAGTATAGAATAAAAGCAGGAAGTTATGGCAGAGTTTAAAATTCAGGAGGTCTACAGCCTGAAAAAAACATCAGTTTCTTAATTCAACTTAAGTTGTGTCAAAGACGTTTAGTTCAGCATCTTCTCCTGGAATTCCTGAATTCTAGAACCCCAAACTGCCCTGAGGAGCGTTTCCCAAAAGCAACTATGGTTGCAAGTTCTGTCACTCACAAGTACTCAAACAAAAAAATATCGATACTAAGGTGTTTTATTTACCAGTGATTTTGTTAATTTAACAAAAAAAAAATATATATATATAATAATGTGTACAATATGCATTGAATTGGACGAATAACCTTTGTTAGAGAGTAATTGTGTAGGATAGAACTATTTTCCTGCTCATCTGAACCGATCTGAACACGCAAATGTTGCAAGACCGAACCAATCAATCACAGAGAGCGTTCACTCACTGCTGACAGTGCATTCAAACAGGACTGGGTTTCCAAAAAGTATCATAAGAAAACATTAAAGCTTTTGGGAACGGCAGCCCTGAACAATGCTTATCAGAGGACAGAAGGACAGAGTTATTTCACAATAAACAAACTGAAATTGTAGCCTACATAGTTTGTGCAATTACAGTTATTTAAATTGAACGTTGAAAGGTAATATTGATCATGGTCTATTCTGTAATGTTAATAGAAATCAAACACTGTCAGAATAAAAAGGTTGCATTTTATGAATGCAACAGTCGGTCACTGGCAGCCCCTTATGATAATGAACCATGGTTTTACTAAAGTGACCATAGTTCAACTGTAGTATTTGTAGATTTGAATCATGTGTAAACAAAAATATAACCTAATAAGTTACAACTAAGGCGTATTGAATGTTAAAATGCGTTTTAAACAAAGTTAAGTGCTTCGTTACCTATTTTACTCTTAGTAAGTTAATAATTGCATAATTTAAAAGTTTAGTTCAAAAGTATCGAATCGATAGACGACACTGCCTTGAAAAATATCGGTATCGTATCGAAAACAAAATGAGTGGTATCGCCCATCCCTACTTGAGATCAGTGATCTTTTATAGTGTGAGGATGTCACACCCCTTAGGAGGCAAGAGAGCCAATGAGAAAGTGCACCTCCCGAGGGAAAGTTTACAAACCCTTTGTCTTCAAGCATGGTGTTTTGCAAATGTAGTTTAATTGTTGATAAAGAAACTATTAAATATTTTATAATACCAATACTTTTCATTGGCATCACCATATAGTGTAAAACATCGGTTACTGTCAGCTTGTTTCAAACAGCAACATAAAATTTGGGTCAAACACGGCTGTTCAATCAAAACAAACTATTATGCATTATTTTTTTTATAAACAAATATAACAATGACCACAAATAACAAACATAAGTCTAGGGAAAAACATATAACAAATAAAAAAAAAGATAACAAAATCTCAGGACTCCATGATGTAAGGGTACAAGAAAAGAGATCAGTAGCTGCGTTTACATGGACCCAACTAATCCGATCGTAATAGGACTAGAAGCACAATCAGAATAAAAAAAAAAAGTTACATGCAAGGCTCGAAATTGTGACCATTTTAGTCGCATATGCTCCCGAAATTTAATTTGTGCGACCTCAAAATATATTTGGGAGCATTTGTGCGAGTGCATATAATTGTTGTCGTACGACCTGTTTTCATATCTCTAAAAACGATCAGAGTATGTGCCTTCTGAGTGCTGATACGATCAAACGTTACATAACCAATTAAACTTCAGCTTTACATTGTTAACTTTAATGCAGATTTTAGATTGGTTAATATTAGCTGTCAATCACTCAGTCACTGCTTTCCGCTGTCAGGTGACAGGCGGTGTTTCGTTCCTGAATGAATCAACCGTTTTAAATGATTCGGTTCAATCGCGATGACTCACTTATTAACAGTGCCTTGCTGCCACCTACTGGCGATTTTAATTTCACATTTAAAGTTTCAAATATTTCAATTATCAGTGTTCAGCGTTTTATGTTAACAATATTAATACATTTATGCATGTGTAACTGCAGGTTAAATGCATTCATGTCCTGCATTAATCAATGTAAATGCATCTAAATGCCACTTCAGATGCAGCTTCTGTTTCTGCATTGCAAAGATACATTTTGTTGATACTTTCATTTGCTTGATAACAGCCCAAATGTCTTATTATAAGTGACTGATTAAATATAAGAATTTGACTCAAATGATAATGCACACGTTGGCAAAAAATTGCTTTAAGGTAAAAATGACCATAAAAGGCAAAAATCGATAAATGAAAACACTGACAGATTTCTTTTGTAAACCACCTAAAGTTACAAATAATGGTGCTGGTGATAGCGATCGTAGTGAATGTTGATCCACCAGCCGAAAAGAAGGCGTACAGTTTTCGGAGAGAATGGTTGAAAGACTTCGAGTTGCTTCGCTATGAAAATGCACTGTACTCTTTGCACTGCATTCACTTAAAGCCTGTGGGACGGAGTTTGCAGGTAACAGCGTTCGCCACTGAATCTACACATTTTGTAATTGTTGTTTTACGATGTGCGGTTTGACATGATCAAGTATATTGCTAAATCCAATCAAAACGTGCACGCATACATGACGTGATGAAGTCTAGTAGGTTAAACTAGTGCGAGTGTGTTCTTTCACTGCACGATTCATTCTATTAAAATGCATCACAAAATTCACGATATGGGGCCTTTATATCATTTCATATAGCTAATCAAATGCATCTAAATGCCACTTCAGATGCAGCTTCTGTTTCTGCATTGCAAAGATACATTTTGTTGATACTTTCATTTGCTTGATAACAGCCCAAATGTCTTATTATAAGTGACTGATTAAATATAAGAATTTGACTCAAATGATAATGCACACGTTGGCAAAAAATTGCTTTAAGGTAAAAATGACCATAAAAGGCAAAAATCGATTTGAACTTATTGGAAAAGATTAATTTCTGTCACTGCTTTGAACTGACCACCACACAGAATATGAAGAATATCAAAAACTTTAGGAGCTGTCCACTGTAGTCCTTAAGATATCAGCACAGTAACACTCATATAGATATAATTTTTTGTCAATATCGCACCCCCCTAGCCACTCCTAACCTGTTCCGTGCAATTGGCAGAGCTGAATGTAAAGTTTAACACCGCATACACCATCGCAACCCTCGCCAAGATCAAGTATATTGCTAAATCCAATCAAAACGTGCACGCATACATGACGTGATGAAGTCTAGTAGGTTAAACTAGTGCGAGTGTGTTCTTTCACTGCACGATTCATTCTATTAAAATGCATCACAAAATTCACGATATGGGGCCTTTATATCATTTCATATAGCTAATCAATACCACAAGAAGAGTGCCGTTTTTCCTCCAAAAATCAGCATGATTACAAATGTGATATTGGTTTTATACAGCTGTTCAATAAACAATTAGTTAATATTAAGAGACTTGCGTTTTAGACACCATATTGCCTGTTTTTGCTCTATTTCGCCAAACAAAATAATTCCAAACTAAGCCACAGCACTGTTTTTGTTGTGACGAGTCAGAAGCGTGTGGATCCATTTGCAGCTTTTATTAGAATGAAAAAAAGTTAGTTTCGAGCCCTGTACATGTAAACACGTCAATCGGATTGAATTGACCTGATCCAACTAAAATTTCGGTCGAATTGTAAGGGGTGGTTTATTCCTTTTGTAATCCGAGCGAGAGGACATGTAAACACTTGATTGGATTGAAAACCGAAACTGGAAAGTACTGCGCATGCGCAGTGACGTAGAAATAGCGTAATGACGTATGACGCGCGGAACGAGCTGTTCTTCCTGGTGAATAGTGTCATCGGGGCAGGCAGATAACAATCAGAGTAACGGGAAACAGTCCAATATCAGATGCACAGAAAATCAAACACGGGTATAACGCTAGGAAATGACAGCCGGGGCAAATCAAGACTTTGCAGAGAGTCCGTGTGTGTGTGAGTGGTTTATATGTGACGGAACGAGCTGTTCTTCCTGGTGAATAAGGTGTCATAAATCATGTCCAGTCATTATAAAACTCCCCTTTCACTCAGCGTCTGTGAAGTGGAGCAAGACGTCCCACCAGTCCTTGTTTAAGACTCTCATCAACAGACGACTGGTTTTGGTGCAGGAAGGGGCACTTTTACTGCTTTATAAAGTAGGCAGCACTGCACAACAGTTTATGTGCTGGTCGTCACCTAATTAGGACCCGAAGTAGATAAATATCACGTGTGCTTTTTAAAACAGTATGCGACAACAGCAGGAAACGTTAGGTTAGGTTAAGCTGAATCACTGACTTTGAGAACGAATGCCGGGTTAGGCAGTAACGTAACCTTGCTGTTATCCGGACTAAAATCCAGACATGCCGATGAACCGACAAAGCATGTAACGCACACACTCGCTTAGCTGAGACTAAAGCATCTAGTAAGACCGTTTTCAGAGATAGGAGCTTAATATCCACACTCTTCAGAGATTCAAATGGGGCCCGAGTTAAAGCATTCAGAACCATGGAAAAGTCCCATGACGGGACCAGATGCTTAGATACTGGTCTCAAACGCTTCACCCCCTTCATAAAACGACATATAAGAGGGTGCCGTCCAACTGAGACTCCCTCGAAGCCTACATGACACGCTGAAATAGCAGCCAGGTAAATTTTAATAGTAGAAAACACTATCCCATTGTTCATTAAGCTTTGTAAAAAGCAAAGTACATCGCTTACCACGCACTGAAAAGGAATAACTCCTTTACGAGTACACCAGTCCTCAAACACACGCCATTTAAGACCATACAGTGAGCACGTTGATGGAGCTCTAGCGCTCTGGATAGTGTTTATAACCTCCTGTGGAAGCCCGAGAGCGTATAAATTGAACCCTTCACAGGCCAGACCCAAAGATCGACTCGTTCCGGGTGTGGGTGAAATATCTACCCCCCCGCTTGCGACAGCAAGTCCCGGCGCAACGGGAGCAGCCAGGGCTCTCCCTGAAGGAGCTGGACAATCTCTGCCAACCACAGACTCCCCGGCCAACAAGGGGCTATCAGAAGGAGAGATAATCCGTTTTCTCTTACTCTTTCTAGGGTGGGAGAAATTAGACTCAGCGGAGGGAATGCGTAAAGCAACACGTTCGGCCACGGGTGCGCCAGCGCATCCACACCCAAAGGCGCATTTTTGTCCCTGAGACAGAAATACAGTGGACACTTTGCGTTTGCCTGCAAGGCGAAGAGATCTTCGGCAGCCTTGCCGTACATCCCCCAAATCTGATCCACCACCTGCTGGTGGAGCACCCATTCTCCGTATAACGGGTTGCCCCTTGACAGGAGATCCGCCCCTACATTCAGGACTCCAGGTACATGCGTCGTGCGCAGCGAGCTGAAGTGTGCCGTGCCCCAGACAATCAGTTTGCGTGCTAGATTGTGCAATTGTAACGAACGCGTTCCCCCTTGGCGATTGATATATGCCACCACCGTTGTGTTGTCTGTCCTGACCAGAACATGAAACCCTTCCAAGAATGGAAGAAAATGTTTCAGAGCCAGAAAGACTGCCATCAACTCCAACATATTTATGTGAAGTTTGCAAAGCTGGGACCGTTTACTGATCTGCCCTGAAAAACAGCCCCCCCCAGCCCGACAGAGATGCATCCGTTGTCACTACTTTCCTCAGAGACACGCCCCCAAGGGAACCCCTGTCTGGAATAAACAGGGATCTCTCCACTGATGAAGAGCCATCACGCACTCCGGGTGTATTCTTACTCTGCGCGCGAGGTGCCGACGAGGACACGGACGTCTCGCTGCTACCCATCACTGGAAGTCTCTCATTTTCAGCAACAACAAATTCGTACACTTCGCTCTGAAAGGAAAACCTAAGATATTTCCTGTGAGCAGGATAGATGCTTATATGAAAGTAAGCATCCTTGAGATCGACCGCAGTGAACCAATCGTTCTGACGGATTGTGCGCGTGAGAGCTGCAACTGTGAGCATCTTGAATTTGTACTTCCTAAAGTGCTTGTTTAGAGCATGTAGGTCCATTATTGGGCGTAAACCCCCATCTTTCTTTGGAATTAGAAAATAACGGGAGTAATAGCCTTTCTGAGTTTCCCCCACTGGAACTTGTCTTATAGCTCTTTTCTCTAAGAGGGAGGATATTTCTGCTTCTAACACCCGAGCTGAATCCCCATTTCCTACAGATGCTATGACCCTGTTGAAAGGAGGAGGTTTTACAGCGAACTGAAGCCTGTAACCCTTGGTTACAGTCGCGAGGACCCACGGATGCGCGGAACACTCTCTCCAAACCTCTTGATAAAGAGCTAGAGGGTTCAGCTTAACCGATTCCATATATGGAGTGCTGGCGCCATCTAGTGGACAGAGAGAAGAACGGCCAGGATCTGTGTGACTCAGAGACCGATTTTTCTCTTGGTTCATTGTTATTATTTTGTTTTTGTCTCCCTGTGCCCTCGGCATTGAGCCTGGATGCGACAGAGAATTTTTTATTTGCTTTAAACCCAGAGGCTGAACTGCTTTGTGACAATACACTTGAGAACTTAGCCACCAAAAGAATGTGGTCTGATGGGTACGAGTATTCTGCACTTGAACTTGACGGATCATTGTGTGTTGAGGGGAAGCTGAACTGGCCTGAACACAACTTAGAACCATTTTTCCGCCAAAACTCCACATCTTCCGCTTCTTCGCGGGTGGGGGAACAGATATGGGGGGCTCGGAAGAGGACATCACAGAGAACCCTAGGTGCTGCTCGTCCCTCCCATGCAGAGATTGCGTCCTAGGAATCCCTCCTCTTTTTGTTAGAAGGGTTAGCAGACTTGGACCTTGCAGCCGCCGCCGCGAATGACTGCCTAACCCATGGTTTAGCGTTTGAAGCAGCGGGGGGGTCGAGCCGCATGCTCTGTTTTGCAGTCCTGGACGCATTCAAAAACCTCCTTTTCTGCGTCGGAGGAACAGGACGCGGGGGAACAGGAGGACGCGGTGCTCTTTTATGTGGCAGACAGATGTCAAACGCCTCGCCTTCCTTCTTCTGGAGGTCGCACCTCTGTCTCATCGCCGCAACGGCTGGGCCGAACAATCCACTCGAATCCACAGGAGCGTCGAGAAAATCTAACTTCTCGCTGTCCCCGACACCCAATAGATTTAGCCACAGCGACCTCTCGCCCGCAACGGCAAGAGCCATGGTACGGCCGCAGCTTTGCACTGACTGCTCGACCGTGGGAGGGTTAGAGAGCCCAAGCCCTTCCATTTCACTCACATCGATCGACGAGTATCCCTTGACGGGCACACGATGAGAAAAGGGTTTGTCCCACGATCACTTAATCTCTGCTACACATGCGGGCAAAGCGGGAAGCAGTTGTTTCGCCTGTGGAAGACGAGAAGGAAGCCTTTTCCCATCATAGATGTCACGTTTGACTCCCGGATCCCCAGAAGTTACGGGCCAAGCGATGCCAAGCTTAGCTGCCGCACGCTTACAAACTTCCACTAGGCCACATCGGTGCTTTGCACGCTCACAGGCCTGGACGCTTGTGCTGCAGACAGGATAGCGTCATCCTCCTCATCATCCGGCTCCTCTCGGAGGAGGCAAGCTAACATCTCCTCATCCTCCTCCTCATCCTCCTCCTCATCTCCCTCCACCTCATCGCCTTCTGCAAGCAGCTGCTGGTCGAAAAGTGGCGTAAACTCAGGAGACTCTGAATCCATAATATCCCCCCACGAAGAAAGATTCTGTGGGGGAGAGGGTTGGACCCCCTTTGTCGAAGGAGGGACAGAAGATAGAACCGGATTGTCTTTAGAAGATGCAGCCACCCGAAACCTTCTTACATAGATCCTGGCCGGCATTACACGACAGTGAGTGCAACTCTCCGCATCCACCAGTGCGGCCTGAGCGTGCTTAACACCCATGCACGCGATACACATCAGATGCGAATCCCTGCCCGACATGAGCGCGAAGGGACATCCTTCCCTTTCTCCACTGCGACCTTGGACCCCGACATGGTGAGTAGAATAATCTTAGCTCGCCTTAACGCATTAGCTAGAAAAAACTCAGTAACGAGTAGAGAAATCCACAACCGAATTTAACTGCACTGCGTTCGGCAACGTCTACCTTGACGGTACGTTTGTGAACTGAAGCAGCGCAGAACAGGTGCTAAAGGAAAATCTTCATGGGGAAGAGAACAAGAATGCCATTTTCGGGGATCACAGCCATATATATATATGGAGGGGGTGGGCTCGTCATGAGCTGTGATTGGTCCGTCCTTCGGACAGACGTGGTGTAATTGGTGCTTCCATAGTCTATCACGCCTGGGGCGTTTCCCATAGTGAGATACCGAGCGATTGTTTGAAAGAGAACTCTGTATATTCATGCAGAGTGCGCATGTCAAAAGATTAAATCGATCAGAAGCTTGTGACATATAAACGCGCATATCAAACCGATCACTTTATTTAGCGTTCATGTAAACACTATGTTCATGTAAACACTATGTTCGGATTCGTCAATCAGAATGAATTCATTCCGATGGTAGCACATGGATGGTAGTGTCCATGTAAACGTACCTAGTGAGATATCACATTCTGATCAAGAGCCACTCTTGAGATCTGTGTTCACAGAGAGTGTCCCTTTAAATGAGCACTCAAGAGTCCTTATATACTCTACTCCCCTAATTATTAATTAAAAAGGGGGAGGGGAAGTGACTCAAAACTCCCACAATCTACCACCAATACATGAGGAGGACATTCAGGGTCGTAACACCTCCCACTCCAAAAAGAGGTTCCCTAAAGAACCGACAAAAGGGAAGTAAACATTAAAAGAAACAAACAAAAAAACATAAACATCCCACAAGAAGATACATTAAGGCCGGTGATACTCATCTCTGCAATCCCGCTTCTATTTCACCCTCAGATCTCCTGAGCCTTAGGACATCAGAGAGAGGGAAAGCCACCGCAGACACTACACATAAACCTTTTCACATGTGAAAGAGCACTGGCAATCAGATTATCTTTGCCACATATATGTTTGATCTGTAGGTGGAAAGATTGTAAAATAAGACTCCATCTCATAATTCTTTGGTTTTTACCATGCATTCGGTCCAAGAAGGTCAAAGAGTTGTGATCAGTGTACACAATAATGGGTCCACAAATTTAGCTCAAATAAACCGCAAAATGTTGAATAGCCAACACTGGAACAGTGCAACCTGTAAAACAACATCCGTATCAATGTTAATGTCATGCTCAATGACATGAGTTCGAGTAGGGACATCAGATGATGACAAATTATGAGTAAGATTAGCAAAGATTTCAGAATTGTTAAGTCTTCCTTCCACTACTTCTCGAGAAGATCCCTTAATTTTCCCTGTATCTACTGGACCTAAATTCTCACCATTTCTTCAGATACTTCTGAAGTGCCCTGACCAACAGATATAGTAGTTGATACAATATCAACAGACAAAGAGGTTACAGTCACATAAATTTTAATAAATTAATATGACAAACCTGTAATTTCTTCCGGTGATCAGGCGTATTTAGTAAATAGTTGTTATTGGGAAAACATTTTGCAACCCTATAAGGTCCAGTAAATCTAGCCTGGAAAGGACTAGTCAAAATGGGTAATAAAGCCAACACTTTGTCACCTACTTGAAAATCTGAATTTAACCTTGCAGTCGAACAATCTCCGCATCTTCTCTTGAGATTTACCTAATTTTCATTGAGTGACACTATAAAGTGGAGACAAAGAACAAACATCATCATGGCCATCACAATGAAATGGATTTTCAGATATGGAACCAGACTTTTCCACCTTGTCGTCAACAACAGGCTGTAGATATAGACATAAAACTATTAGCTTCAATATTAGTGACCACAACACTAAATTCTGGCTGGGAGGAATTCACAGAAGAAAAAAAAGTATCACTAAGAACTTTCCTTTTCATCCAATATCATCATCTTAGCCTTGGTTCGAGTGAATCGCACAAGCAGGGAATAAGTTAGGACAGTTAGAGGAGTCATCCATTTTCTTTACAATAGAAACTACTATTGTTTCTACTATCTGGCTTTTCCCACACATTTTCTCCTGCTAAATTGTTGCCAAGTATAAAGGTGACACCAGGAACAGGTAGCACTGCACGAACTCCAACAACAACATTACCTGACACAAGTTTTGAGGTGAGATGTATACGGTGTAAAGGAACTTCTACAAAACCCCATCTCAAACCCTCTCACCAGTATGCGGGTTCCAGTAGCAGTACTATCAGACAAAGGCAGGTGTCCTTCCAGTAAAAAGGACTGCGTGGCCCCAGTATCTCGAAGGATACAAACAGGAACATTCTTCTCGGAGCCAGGCAAAGACACGGTCCCCTCTGTATGAAATGGTGCATAATCACTATGACTCTTCACCTCAGAGATATCCCTCTACTTGTTTTGTTCTTGTACAACTTGGACAGGACTATGGTTCTCACATAATGAAGAGAATAAACCAACAGTTTTAGCAGAACCGTATAATCACAAATTTTATGTCCTGCCCTTTTACAATAGAAGCACACAATCTCTCCTTTCATGTGTGCATTAGCGACAGCATGTTCAGTAGAAGAACTAGAAACAACATTCTGATGTATTACAGTCACTTTGCTCTTATTTAAAACACTCATCTTAGGTCTAACATTATAAGAATCATTTAAATGGCTAGTCGAACCTCGGTGAGTAAGGACGAATTCATCAGCCATGAGAGCAGCATCTGACAATTTACTCACCTTATGCTCATTTAAATACATCTCAACAGCATTCGGTACGCAATGTTTAAACTCTTCCAAAAGAATCAACTCCCTGAGGTGTTCTTTAGTAGTTACTTTCATTGAGGTACACCAACGATCAAACATGTTCTCTCTTTCTCTGGATAATTCAAGATAAGTGCTCTTCTCAGGTTTTAAAAAATTCTACATTTCTGGCGATATGCCTCAGGTGCCAATTCATACGCTTGCAATAATGCAGTTTCAACGGTTTTATAATCACTGCTTTGCTCAACAGTCAGCGCTGAATGCACATCCTGTGCTCTCCCTGTTAACACACATTGAAACAATAATGTCCAAAACTCTCTGGGCCACTTGTGACTCAGCGACACGTTCAAAATTAGAAAAATATACGTTTGTTTCAATGTACTTATAGAGTGAAATTCTACATTCCTTTTTTGTAAACCAGTCTTATCTTAATGTCATGTCTTCTTACCACAGTAACCAGAGGGTGTTAGTTTGGGGGTAGTTCACATAACTCTTAACATATAGTTTGCTTGTTGGGTGAGGATAATAATCTTTGAATATTTTATACCAAGGATGTCTAATTTAGTTCCTGGAGGGCCACAACACTGCAGAGTTTATCTTCAACTCCAATTGAGCACACCTCAGTCAAGGTCTTCATTACTTAAAAACTTAAGGTAGGTTTGCAGCAGGTTGGAGCTGAACTATGCAGGACTGTGACCCTCAAGGAGCTGAGTTTGACACTCCTTTTTTTTTTTTTTTTTAGAAATAAATGACAGATTTGGCCATTGTTTATTTCTCTTCTACTGTTGCTTTTAAGTGGGTGTTAACTTGTATTGATCTCTTTACACCCAAGATCTGAAAGAAGAGAGTGAAGAACTGAATGAAATACAAGACAAAGATCAGTTTAAGAAACATGATTTCGTAACTGGACAAAAATCATATAGTTGCTCACAGATTGCAAAGACTTTGACACGAAAAAGGGCTCAAAATACTCAAACTAGATGTCATTTCACCTGCCAACAATATGAAAAGAGTTTTGATCAACGTGGAAAACTTCAAGTCCACATGAGAATTCTCACCGGAGAGAAGCCTTACTCCTGCAAACTGTGTGGAAATAGTTTCCCTATAAAGGGAAACCTTAAAAGGCACATGATAGTTCACACTGGAGAGAAGCCTTTCACCTGCCCTCAATGTGGAAAGAATTTTACACATAAAAACACTCTTAATGACCACATAAGAATTCACACTGGAGAGAAGCCTTTCACCTGCCAACAGTGTGGAAAGAGTTTCATTCAAAAAAGATACCTTAAAAACCACATGACAATTCACACGGGAGAGAAGCCTTTCACATGCCCTCAGTGTGGAAACAGTTTTACTCCACAAGGAAACTTTAAAAGGCACATGAGGATTCACACTGGAGAGAAGCCGTTCACATGTTTTCAGTGTGGAATCAGTTTCACTCAGCAAAGAAGCTTAAACAAGCATATGACAATTCACACCAGAGAGAAGCCTTTCACCTGCCAACAGTGTGGAAATAGTTTCAATGAAAAAGGAATCCTTAAAACACACATGAGGATTCACACCGGTGAGAAGCCTTGCACATGCCCTTAGTGTGGAAACTGTTTTACTCAACAAGGAAGCTTTAACAGGCACATGAGGATTCACTCTGGAGAGAAGCATTCAATTCCCACAAAGTGTGTGGAAGAATTTCTCAACAAAACTAAACCTTATCGCATGAACAGTTACACTAATGAGAAGCTGTTTACATTTGATTAGTGTGGAATAAAACTTCAGAAATAAAGTAACCCTTAATAAGCACGAGGCTTCACGCTGGAGAAGTTTGATTGCACAAAAAGAAGAAAGGACAATATAGGTTGGAGCTGAACTCTGCAGAACTGTGACCCTCAACAAGCTGAGTTTGATACTCCTTTTTAGACATAAATGGCAGATTTAGGCATTATTGATTTCTGTTCTACTGTTGCTTTTAAATGGGTGTTAACTTGTAGTTGTCTCTTTTCACCCTAGACCTGAAAGAAGAGCGTGAAGAACTGAATAAAATGCAAGATAAGGATCAATATAAGAAACATCATTTCATGCCCGGACAAAAATTATTTAGTTGCTCACAGAAGGCAAAGACTTCTTCACAAAAAAGAGTTCAGAAGGCCAGATCTAGAAGTAATTTCACCTGCCAAGAGTGTGGAAAGAGTTTTGACCATCAAGGAAAACTGAAAGTCCACAAGAGAATTCACACGGGAGAAAAGCCTTACAGCTGCCAACAGTGTGGAAAGAGTTTCAATGAACATGGAAACCTTAAAGTCCACATGAGGATTCACACCGAGGAGAAGCCTTACACCTGCCTTCAATGTGGAAAGAGTTTTTCTCATAAAAGCGCTTTGAATGTCCACATGACAGTTCACACTGGAGAGAAGCCTTACACCTGCAAACTGTGTGGAAATAGTTTCCCTAAACAGGGAAACCTTAAAAGGCACATGGTAGTTCACACTGGAGAGAAGCCTTACACCTGCCCTCAGTGTGGAAAGAGTTTTACTCAACAAGGAAACTTTAACAGGCACAAGAGAGTTCACACTGGAGAGAAACCGTTCACATGTGTTCAGTGTGGAAACAGTTTCACACGACAAACAAGCTTTAACAGGCACCTGAGAATTCACACCAGAGAGAAGCGTTAAACCTGCGAACTGTGTGGAAGAAGTTCACGACAAAACTCAACCTTAGCTATCACATGAACAGTCACACTAGTGAGAAGCTGTTTACATGTGATCAGTGGAAAGAGCTTCAGACATAAAGCGACCCTTAATAATCACGAGGCTTCATGCTGGAGAGAGACCTTTCATGTGTCTTCAGTGAGAAATGTGTTTCATATATCAAAAAGACCTCAAACATCATTGTGGCAAACAGTGCAGGGGCCGAGAGCTGTGGGAACGGAGCGAGTTTCATGGAAGGAGATCCGGAAGGATAGGAGGCGGCGTGATGACAATCCATGACGAGAGAGGACAGGCCTGGACTTTGTTGTGCTTTATTACGTTTTTATGTGGCGGTCGTCCGTGAGGGGCTGAATCAGACACTGAAGACTTAATCAGAATTGTGTCAAAACAGCGCAAAGAACCAAAACAACCAAAAAGGCCCTGAGTCTCACACTGGGCGACCATAAAACTGAGACCTGTCAGTTGGCACCACAAAGCCTGAGCTAACTAGTTACTCCTCTATGGACGACTGAATAAACTAACTCCTAAAAGAACTCCTCCAGCGTTGTCAACTTTATGCAGTTAACCCAAGATAAATGGGTGTGGAGACACGCATTCTGAATCTCACAGGGAAAATTATAAGGCAAAAGTGGGATTTCCCTCAGTCTAGATAAAGAGCTAAAGCCAGACTACCTTTGACCTTTTCCTTCCTTGCATGACTGGAATCCGTGTCTCTTACTTTGTCTTTGCCCGCCTCAAACTTTGACCAGCCTGCAGGACTCCACTTCCACCCATAGCCTCATTGAAAACTCAATGTGAGGGTTAAATTAATGATGGATGGTTGTTTAGGTCTACGAAAATTGCATACATCGCTAGAAACTTGGGATTTCTTACTCTTAAAGCTCATTCTTTCCTCATTTTCTTTCTGCAACTTGGGGGAATGTGTGAGTGTGTGTTTATGTGTTAGATTAGTTAACATCTATTAGAGTTGTTCAGTAGTCTTGTTTATATTTAAAAAAATTATCTTGTGATTTGTGCTTTCAAGTTCATGTTTTAAACTGCCGATCTTGT
The DNA here is from genome assembly GCF_001515645.1 of Sinocyclocheilus grahami. NCBI lineage: Eukaryota > Metazoa > Chordata > Actinopteri > Cypriniformes > Cyprinidae > Sinocyclocheilus > Sinocyclocheilus grahami. The sequence goes on from NW_015506766.1 coordinate 19,953, forward strand.
AACTGTTCTAATAGTGGTTTCACTATAATTTGGATATTACAAGGGTCATATGACGTTGCTAAAAAGAACATTATTTGGTGTAATGCAATGTGTTTATGTGGTTTAAAGTAAAAAAAAAAACACATTATTTTCCACATACTGTACATTATTGTTTCTCCTCTATGCTCCGCCTTTCTGAAGCGTGTTAGAACGAGGCATCTACCACATATTCCACAGATCGATTCAAGTTACGTGCACAAATAAAAGCTTAACAGAGTGCGTTTGTTGAATTTCTGTCTCTGATAAATTAATTTACCCATTAAACTGTGCAATTTAATACCAATACAAATATCAATATGATGTAATAGAAGAATGTACACATTAATTGCATGACAAATATTGCATTTTTCTGAAATAATTTGTATTCTTCATATATCTGACTGCTTGTATTTATTGATAAAATTGTATAAATGTGAAGTAAAATTGAAAATTGAGGATGCAGTGCATCGTCAATGCATTGTGATATCGAATTGAACCGAATCGATGACATGATAATCGTAACGTAACCGAACCGTGAGACCAGTGTAGGTTCACACCCCTACTTACCATATTGTGATGCCGTATGTTCCAGCGCGACAAGACAAAAACAGTAAAACCCATATAAACGAGGCATTTGTTGCATCCAGTGGGGACATAATTACTGATTATAATGACTTATACTGTCTTTTTACGCGTTGTGTGAAAATGAAAATGTGAGTCAGAAGCGCCAGGCTGTGCTTGCAAAGTTGGAACTGCACCACTTTATAGAAACAGACTCTCACAGGAAACAGTCCTCGTCCGGGGATCCCCATTTTATATTTTTGTTTTAGCTCGTTTTACCGCCCTGGATTTTACCCTTGAGTAAGTCTCCACTTTCTTGCTGGTCTGTTACTTGCCTTTATCTTTTGGGTTTTAAAATGTCTGGGGCATTTCTTTCTAGTTTGCTCCCTTCCTACCCAATCGTTTTTCTGGGTGTTTTTTTGTTTTAGGTGCTCAGGCTAACGTGATCTTTAACATGGTCATGTGGGAGACGGGGCAGAAGGAATGACGCACTGTTTTTGGCTGAATGTTTTTTCCCTGTTTGCCGTTTTTTTTATGGTGCACGGCATTTCAGTCTAACTTGTACCTTTTACCGTCATTATATATTTTCTACAATGGCTCTGTGCTACTCATCTGAGGAGCTTCATCATTTGAAACTGTCATAACCTTTACAAGCAGGAATTTCCAAATCTTGTGTTGCGTTGGGGATTGCTTGTCGTCCATGCTATGTTCATCAAGGCTCACGTCGAACTGTCAGTTTTTCTCACACTTCTGTTGACAACTTCATACCCTCTTTTTGGTCTTCCTCTCGTGCTAGTTCTAGCACTGGAACTGCAGCTAACTTCTGTAACCTAAAACCTTTGGAATATTTTTCAACATGTTCACCATTCACGTTCCAGGAGGGCACGCAGCCCTGCAGAGTTTAGTTCCAACCCTACTCCAACACACACACACCATGTCGTTTTCAAATAAGCCTAAATGACATGATGAGCTGGATCAGGTGTGTTTAATTAGGGTTGCATCTAAACTCTGCAGGGCTCCGGCCCTCCAGGAACTGAGTTTGACACCCCTGATCTAGACGTTTTGATTCTTCTACTGCTAGGTCTTTCATTTATGTCTATTTATCTTCTCAAGCCCCTAATCTTGGTGAAACTCTTTCCTACTGTGTTCATCCTGATGATCTGGTTGCCCTTTTTGACAGTACCTGCACTGCTACATTAGACTTAATTGCTTCTCTGAGGTTACAAAAATCCAGTGGTGAAAAAAGTGCAGCCCTGGTTAAATGGGCCCACTCACGCGGTCAGACAAGAGTGCAGGCGTGCTGAACGCAGGGTGAGGAAAGACACACTTTATATATCGTACAAAATGTTCAGGGAGTGTCTTGAGCAGTATCAGAATGCTGTTAGGGAGGCACAGTTTAAATAAATGTCTGATTTAATTGCACAAAATTCTAAGGTTCTTTTTAGCACAATTAACCCCCTTATAAATCCCTCTTCTAGTGTTCTACCTGAGGTTTCTACTGACCTGTGTGATCAGTTTTTAACAAATTGTATCTATAAAATTGAGGGTATTCGCTCTAATATTCCATTTTAGAGGTTTTCATCCCTAGAAATGCCCCCCTGTGACAGTGCGCTCTCACTTTTTCAACCTGTGTTGCCCTCAGAGCTTCATCATATTGTTTCTAGTATGAAATCCTCTGTTTGCCCTTGTGATGTTTTGCCTTCACATATTTTTAAAGAGTTTTTTTCAGTTCTAAGTCCAGTTGTGACTGCCATTGTTAATAGTTCATTGGTGAATGGGGTGGTACCTACTAACTTCAGACATGCGGTGCAGCCGTTGTTAAAAAAATACTTTTAGATCAGCATGACTTGAATAACTACAGACCCATTTCAAAACTGTCTTTTATTTCCAAAGTTCTAGAGAAAGTTGTTTACTATCAGATCTCTTCAGACCTGAGTGCTTTTAGTATTTTTGACAAATTTCAGTCTTGTTTCAGCGCGCTAAATAGTACTGAATCTGCTTTGTTGAAGGTTTTAAATGACATCTTACTCACTCTGGATGCATTTTAGTCTTGCTTGATTTAAGTACAGCATTTGACACTGTAGATCACGATACCCTTTTACATAGATTAGAACATGTAGCTGGGCTTCGCGGCCCTGTGATGGAGTGGTTTGCCTCTTACCTCAAAGGGAGAAAGTTTTCTGTTAAAGTAGGGAATTGTTTTTCTTCCTGTGTTCCAATACATTATGGTGTACCCCAGAGCTCTATTCTGGGTCCTCTTCTTTTTGCACTATATTTACTTCCACGTGGTCAAATAATTCAGAGACACAATTTATCAGACCACTTCAGTGCAGATGACACTCAGCTTTACTTTCCTATCAAAAATAAGTTAAAATTGCTATCTTTGCACCACCAGATTTGACCTCTGACATAGTTGATCAGCTTGGTTCTCTATCTTCAAATGTTCATGACGGTGTCAAAAATCTTGGAGTCATTTTTGATTCCAATTTTAGTTTCAATAAGCAGATTAGTGCTATTGTTAAAAAGTTTCTTTCGGCTAAGATCTTTTGCCAAAATCAAGATGATGCTCTCTAAGAAAGACTTTGAAACTGTTATTCATGCATTTATCACCTCAAAGTTGGATTAATGTAACTCTTTATTACCTGGGTTTGCCTAATTCGTTTGCAGTTGGTTCAAAACACAGCAGCCAGGCTATTGACTGGCACTAAAAAGTGTCAGCACATTACTCTGCTTGCCTCTCTCCACTGGTTACCGGTTAAGTCCCGGATTGATTTAAAAATTTAGCTTTTTGTTTATAAAGCTTTTCATGGACTTGCCCCTCAGTATATCAGTGATCTTCTTGTCCCGTACAATGCCTCAAGATCCTTACGTTCTTTCAATCATCTTCTTCTTTCTGTTCCTCGCTCACATTACAAAACTAAAGGTGACCGGGGCTTTCTCGGTGGCTGCTCCCAGACTCTGGAACAGTCTCCCTCTCAATATTAGACCTTCCTCTTCTGTTTCTATTTTTAAATATTCCCTAAAATATTATTTACAATTATATAATATATTTTAAATATTCCCGTATCTGTATTCTTTATGTTTTAAATGAGGGTGTTTATATTTTTACATTTGTCTCCCAAGGTTTTGATCCAGTGTTAATTGTTTTAATTTAGTTTTACTACCTCTGTACAGCACTTTGGTTGCAACTTCTGTTGTTTTGAAATGTGCTTTATTTAACTAAACATGACCTCTTCTATATACCCACAGGTGAATGTGTGTATGGGGTGAACAACCTGCTCACTTCACTACATACACCTAGAAAACATTTTAAAGAAAAAAAATATTTGAACAGTAATTATTTTGAAATAATTTAAATTATCGTTTAATTTAACCCAGTTGTCAAACAGTCTGTTGAAACAAGTTTTCGGTTATATTATCAGTTTACCAGAGTTTGGGAATGCACTTAAGTTATTGATGTTTCTGATTAAAGGGGACACACTGGATGCCCATTTTCCACAAGTTGGTATGATTCTTTAGGGTCTTCATGAAATGTCTGCAGAATACTTTGATTAAAATTCCTTAAGGAAAAAAGGGTGTTGTTTTACACGACCTTTATCAAAAACAGTTCTGTACACAGAGACCCGTTTCGGTGCATGTCTCTTTAAATGCTATTGAGCTACTGCTCATCCCAAAACAGCGGACAGCATACAGCTGGCTGAGGACGTAAATTCTGGACAGTCGGGTCAGCGGTCATGGGCGTCATGACGTATGACAGTATGACGTCATCTTGCTCAGTCTCAACTATCAAGTCGTTTTGATTTTCTGTTTAGGATTTTGGGGGATTAAAAAAAAATGAGTGAATGGATTTTCATCATTGTAGGGTGGGTGGACACATTGTAGAGTGTCCACTCACTGCTAAAGACAATTTTACATCCAAGTTCAAGTTGAGCTTTATTGTCATTCCGCTACATGTGGGGACATACAATGGAACGAAATGTTGTGCCTCACAGGACCACGGTGCTACATAAATACAGACATACAACAATGAAGTAAAATAGTATAAACCTATTTCACAGCTAACCTACTGACAGATTTTGACTATAAATATACTATATATAAATGTTTACCTATAGATAAACTAAAATAAAATACAAACTATACGAATGCTTCACATAATACTGTACATGTGCAAAGAGAACCATCGTAAGTCAAGCAGATGGCTGGGGAACAGTGCAAGATGATTTTTTAGTGCATGAGCATGTAAACATAGTCTTTTGTGGGATTATGTACACAGCAGTGTGCGTGAAAAGTGTCTAGTGCGCATATAGGAGAGTGTGTTACTACAGGTGGTTTGTACAGGCCCACTCACCTGTGTGTAGCGCTCTTCGAATTGCACAAAAAAAAGAAAGTTTCAGACAGTTTTTCCTGTGATGTGGTAAGGTTGGGGGGGTGGAGTTGGGATGGTCCATGTTTCAGGAGGTAGGGGGTTTGTATGGGGTTTCAGAGGGGGCAGGGTGATTTGAGCGCAGGGCTGTCACAGCCTGGGGGAAAAAAGTCTGACGGAGCAGGCTCTGATGCTCCGGTACCGACTTCCTGATGGTAGGAGCTGGAAGAGACTGTGGGAGGGATGTTGGCTTTGCAGGAGCATCGTGTAAAGAAAATGTCCAGGATGGAGGGTAGAGGGGCACCGATGATCTTTGCAGCTGTGTTCACTGTCCGCTGGAGGGTCTTGCGGTCTGCTGCACTACAGTTCAATGGTGCCCCTGTAGAATGGGGTGAGGATGGGTGGAGGGAGACTTGCTCTTTTCAGCCGGCGGAGAAAGTGTAGGCGCTGTTGTGCCTTCTTGGAGAGTGACATGGTGTTGGTGGTCCAGGTGAGATCATCTGTGATGTGCACCCCCACTGTATATTGTCAGTGCAGCTGACTCTCTCCACAGTCGAGCTGTCGATGGTCAGTGGGTGGTGGTCAACGGAGTTTCTCCTGAAGTCCATCACAACCTCCTTTGTCTTCCCCACACAGAGGGACAGGTTGTTAGTGCCACACCATTCAGCCGATGTCCCCTTTAAGAGAAACGGAGCATGTTCTGGTGGTCTCATGGTGGTCTTACACAGTGCCCCATTTTGAAAACATATATTTGTATTAAATTTATTACATAACATTCACGTAGGGAACACATTAATATATAAAAACTGGTATTCAGTATAAAACAGAAAATGTATGTACATGACAATATACAGTGGGGGAAAATATTTATTTGATCCTCTGCTGATTATGTAAGTTTGTCCACTTACAAAGAAATTTTAATTTTCTGGGTCTGTCGTTTTTATGGTAGGTTTATTGTAACCGATAGAGACAGAATATCAACCAAAATATCCAGAAAAAAACATGATATAAAGGTTAGAAATTGACTTACATTTCATTTAGTGAAATAAGTATTTGATCCCTATATTTGAGCACTGTTGGTGCGATTATTCGGAAATAGAAAATAACCATCAATTGGCCTCGGTCTAGAGCTCCGTGCAAGATCTCACCTCGTGGGGTAAGGATGATTATGAGTCGTAAAGAAGTTATGTTTTTTGAGCAAAATATTTCAGGATTTCTCTCCATATAATGGACTTCTATGGTGCCCCTGAGTTTGAACTTCCAAAATGCAGTTCAAATGCAGCTTCAGAGGGCTCTAAACGATCCCAGCCGAGGAAGAAGGGTCTTATCTAGTGAAACGACCTGTTATTTTCTACAAAACAATTACAATTTAACCTCAAACGCTCATCTTGTCTAGCTCTGCGTGAACTCTGTTTTTTCTTTCCCGGTTCATGACAGTTAGGGTATGTTGAGAAACTCCTCTCATTTTCGCCTAAATTGTCATACAACACTGTTTTGCCGTTTTTTATTATTTTATTTTTTGTAAAGGGCATTTGATCTTCTTTGAATGTTCACTTTGTAAACACTGGGTGGGTACTTCTGCAGCGATGTAGGACTATTTTGAAGAAGCACATTAAGGTCATGGAGTGGCCTAGCCAGTCTCCAGATCTCAATCCTACAGAAAATCTGTGGAGGGAGCTGAAACTTCGAGTTGCCAAACAACAGCCAAGAAAACTTAAGGATTTTGGAGAGGATCTGTAAAGAGGAGTGGATCAAAATCCCTCCTGAGATGTGTGCAAACCTGGTGACCAACTACAAGAAATGTCTTACCTCTGTGCTTGCCAACAAGGGTTTCTACACCAAGTACTAAGTCATGTTTTGCTTGGGGATCAAATACTTATTATATAAAGGTTAGAAATTTATTTGCATTTCAGTGAGTGAAATGTGTTTTTTTCTGGATTTTTTTTGGTTGGTATTCTGTCTCTATACATTAAATTAAACCTGCCATAAAAATTACAGACCCTTAATTTCTTTGCAAGTGGGCAAACTTACAAAATCAGCAGGGGATCAAATAAATATTTCCCCCATTGTGTGTTTAAATATAGGCAATATGTATGCCCTATGTAGGCTATTAAAAACTATATAAACAATGCTGTAAACTATATAAATAAAGGAAGTCATCATGCAAACCAGTGGTTGCGTGGAGTATTTTATACAACTTTATACATTAATTAATGTTTACAGATTAATTTAAATCCTCTAAAGTAAAAGATAAGATAATATTATAGTAATGAATCAATCCATTATGCTGGGTTAAATAAACAACCCAATTTGCTGGGTAAAATTAGCCCAAAATGTATTCTGTCCTATATTTACCCAGGCCTTGGGTTAAAAATAACCCAAATTGGGTTGTTTTTAACCCAGTGTATTTTTAGAGTGTAGTTATTCATAATGGAATTAATCTTGGATTAAATACAGGCACGCTGTACGGTGGCCATGCCGGTAAAAAGCACGTTCTGGTTGGCCACCTACTGTACAACTAAAGTTGTAATAAATAAGTGTCTCTCGTCTCGTTCGCCCGGTTACACAGGTGAGTCTGTATGTCACATATTAGGCAAAAATTTACTGTTACACTGCTTATAGCTGTTTTTTTTTAACTGTATTAAATTATCACTTTTTATACAAGTTACTCTTTTTCTAACTTTTATAACTGAAGTCTATGAGCAAAATGATGAGTGCAGTACTTGGATTGATTATGCAAATATCCATATGAGCTCATTAATGACTGAGCAATGTGTCTGTAATAGCTGGAATTACCCTCTTCAGTTGCAAATGAATGAATGGACTTGAGACCTGTATTTAAATTAACTGAACAATGTGTCTTTTTCTAGTTCTGTTGTGCACCACAGACACTTTCTTGTCTGTCCGGTGTGCAAGAAGACCCAGGCGATCCCGTCAGTCCATCTGCGCAGGGTCTGTAGGAAACAGGCCACGCAAGAGGACATCACAGCCGTGGTGGACAAGGACAAGGCAGAAAGTCTGGAGATTCTGAAGCCTGAAGATGCTGATCCACCTTCCACCATTTTTTTTGACGTGACATGTGACCCATACTTGGAATTAGTGCTCTGCATTTTAACCCATCCAAAGTGCACACACACTCCGTGAACACACACCCGGAGCAGTGGGCAGTTATGCTGCGGCGCCCGGGGAGCAGTTGGGGGTGCCTTCAGTCGTGGTATTGAAGGTGGGAGAGAGCGCTGTACATTCACTCCCCCCACCTACAATCCCTGCCGGTACGAGACTCGAACCCGCAACCTTTGGGTTATGAGTCCGACTCGCTAACCATTAGGCCACGACTTCCCCAACAACTTGACTGATGCAGTTGTTGTGTATTGTTAGTCACATCAAGCACAAATATGCATTATTATAACAAATCATGTTTTCCCTATTGCAGTGAGAGAGATGTGCAGTTGAGTGGCCGGTCAAGGAAGCTCATGGCAGAGCTAGGGCTGCACAGAAAGCATTCTCTGGACCACCCGCTGCTGAAGAGCTTCGCCAACCACCTGGATATAGACCTGCACAATGAAAATGTCAAACAGGAGGTGAGAACTACTGTAACATTCTGTGTTAACCGAAACTTTATAATCCTGTGTAAAATGGCTGTTCAAATTGCTATGCGGCATGCATTTTAAAATGCTTTTCTTTCTTTTCAGGTTGAAAATGTGGCCAGGTTAATGTTTTACATGAATCCTGTTCAGCCATCCCTTGGGTTTGTCAGGGATAAAGAGAGGACCACAGAATTCTTCCGTGAGCTCTCAGCGGCTAAGCTAAGCGACCAGACACAGTTCAACTACATGAAGAGCATAAAAAGGTTGGTAGCATGTGATGTTTAATTCTTTTTAATATATTGTCCACGGTGGTGTTGACCTGAATGTGTGTGTGTAAATATATGTAAATTATTCAATGCTTGCCCTTCCTTTGGCAGATTCCTGCAGTACCACACAGCGAACACCAACCTCAAGCTGCAGAACAAAGATCTGCATGAAGACTGTGTACACTTCATAGAGTTCATTACATCTCAAAAGAAGGACTGCTCCAGGCTGGTGAACAAGAAGAGCACTCAAAAGAGGTACAATTAATTGTTTGAACCCATTAAAGTGGATCGCACTAGAGATATGCGAGCAGTGTGGTAAGCAATACTGTGATGTGTTAATATATTTTTTATCTTGGTTGTCATAGACATGACCTGCTGACCCAGCCACTGCAAGGTAGACCGCAGGACTGCTGGGATGTGCTGCACAGAGCCAAGAAGGACTTCTTGGCCGTCCTCAGCAAGGTGTACTCACAGCCACCTGACAAACTGACCAAGTCTGAGTGCACCTTGGTCCTTTATTACCTGGAGGCTATAGTGATCCTGAAGCATCTCCAGCGACCATGTGTGGTCGAGCACATGAAGGTGAGTGTTAGTCTCTTTGTCCACTGTATTATACAATTTGCCTGTTACTTTTGTCACCATTGCCATTATTAATCATTGTCATAAACTTGTGTTATGCAGGTAGATGAATGGCTGAAAAGCAGTGGTGGACAGTGACGAAGTAGTTTTTCTTCATTACTATACTTAAGTACATTTTTCAAGTATCTGTACTTTACTGGAGTAGTTTTATTTTGAGTAACTTTTACTTCACTACATTCCAAAGCATAAGATCGTTCTTTTTACGTCACTACATTTCATAAAACATATCGTTACTCCTTATAATATATCACGAGCTCCGACACGCAGAAGCGGTGTCTGATTCATGAACGAAGTGCGAGTCTCCAGTGAACTGAATTCACAAGCAAGAACCGGGAGATCTTGTGAGCGCGCATGCTGTTAAAAGTAAGTTACTAATGTCGAATTTTAGGATTAATTATTGTAACTGAAAATCATATTTAGGTCAAAACTGTTATTTGTGAACTAAATCTGCTGTAAAGGGTGGTCTATTTAAGCCCACTGAAATGCTTGAATGCAGACACATGAATATTTTAGGTCAAAAAACATTAAAATAACACAGATTAAATCAAATAACTCATGCACGTTCATCTTCCCCGCTGCTGTAACGTTAGCAGTTTTACTAAAATGCTATGCATTTAGCCCTATGTGACGTCTGTTTTTATATTGTTTGTCAGCACACATAGCCTAAGTTATCAGGGGCCCGTTCTTCGTACGTCGCTAACTCAGTTAGCTGGATTTGATTGTTGATGATTTGGCCTGATCTTGGATTGGTTGGTTCTTCGAAGCTCATCCCGGAGTTGCTGTCATAGCAACAGCTCCGTGAGCTTAAACCTGCTCGGGAGCCACTTATTTCACGTAAACAGGATTAGATCGCATCTTTTTAAGCAGAATTGATACTTAAAATCTGTCCCAGCCACCACTACTTTATTACAAGAGATCCAGGGACAATAATAATCACTTAAAAATTTATTTAAAGATAATATAATAATGTTGTGTAGTCTTTAATACTATAGACACAGCCTGTTTTACTCTAAAGGTTTATTCGTCATAAAATTATTACTTCATAATTGTATTAGAGTCTTACACACATGCTACACAGATAATGTAGAGTCGAGCATTAATCTGAGTGCTGACAGATATTGTGGGAGTGGCTTGATGGAGCGCAGGAGACGCAGAAACTTTAAAACTTTAATTAACGCTGTCACGTAACAAATCTGTTCAAATATAAAATTAAATTAATTGCTAATTGCTACATTGGAATAAAAATGTAAAGCCTGTACAAATATTAGAAATCGTGAATATAAATAATTGGGAATCGTGTAAAAAAACTAAACTAAAATAAAAACAGTGCACATTTAATTGATCTATTATAACATTTTTGTAGTTTTGCTCGCTTGGCTGTTTCTTTATAAAAGTCCAGAAATTGGTCGAGTTTTTCGTCAGGTGTCTTTTATTGTATGATGTCATTACGTTGCTGTCTTGCCAATCGCTGCACTGCTGATCGTGGTTTCGAGTATCGGTACATAGCCCCTTTTAAACCAATCCATGAACGTGCAATTATCTCAGATAACTCAAACCAGCCAGACTAATCATCAACAACAGGTGCGTCCAAAGAACCGAATTAGCCAGATCCTGATTAGCGCGATGATATCATCTCAGATGTGATATTTCATCTCGGATGTAATAAGCGATGTACGAAGAACGAGCCCCTGTATGAACTAGCCGAGTAGATATTAAATATTAAATGTTTATTCATAACCATGCTGAAAATAAGTAAATGTTAGCTGATGCTAACTGTCTAGCTAACGAGCTTGCTGGTGCTAAATTTAGGTAATTTTTTAAAAAATAAAGTCAAAATATTTTTGTTCAACTGCCTAGATAGATTACATCTGGGGGAAAAGAAAGAATGTGATGTTCAGAACATGGTAACTACAGTAAATATAAAAGTGGGAAGTGATGCCCTCTGGGGGCATTTGGCCAGGGGTGTTTTTACACCACAGACGAGGTTTGAGAAGAAAAAAATCATTATGAAAATATAATTACATTTTCCTTATTATATTAATTATTTCCTTATTGGTTATTGTGGGAAAATCCAAGGTATTTTGAGCAGTAGGATTATAAAAAGATATATGCTAATATAAAATTAAATGATAAAAAGTAGCCTATATAAAACTGCAAAATAAACATTCATCTACTTTTTACTTAAGTATATAAATCAAGTACTTTTGTACTTTCACTCCAGTAAAATGGAAAACTGAGTACTTTTACTGGAGTAATATTTTAGTATACGGATCTGTACTTTTACTCAAGTACTTGATTTGTGCACTTCGTCCACCACTGCTGAAAAAGCACAGAGATGGGCCCAGCCATTGTGTTGTGGAAATAAAAGAGAACATAACCACATCACAGCAAGTGGCCACATTTGCTCTCTCTCTGGAGGAGGAAACCGCAAGTTCGTCAAATTAAATTCAAATTAATATACACTACCAGTCAAAAGTTTGGAAACAAAGATTTGTTAATGTTTTGAAAGCTCTGCATTTATTAAATTACAGTATTGGCCCGAATATAAGACGACCCCCCTTTTTCCAGATGTACCTTTTGGAAAAAGGCTTTTTAAAAATCAAAGCTTGTTTTTTCTCAGTAAAACAGATTTTGTCTTCAATTATTTTCATATTGCATATTTTTCCTATTTTAATTTTTGTTTTGAAAGTATGGTTAAAAACTGGGCAAATTTACCAACATTCACATTTAAAAAATATACACTTTTTGATATACCATTAAAAAAAAAAAAAACAGGTAGCCCATCTGAATTAGGACATTTAGGCTATCCATCTAATAGTAGCCTACCAAAATCTTATTAACAGTAGAAGTTAAATCTTACTGTAGTCTTCAAATCTGGGTACTGTCTTACGTTTTAAAATCACAAAGAGAGTTTGGTCCCATCAGGCTAACGTGACCGTCACGACTCATGCAGCTGTAAGCTTTACTTTCTCTTTTGTTTTTACTCGCGATCTTTACAATACGCATTACATTACATATTTCATGGCACACTGGTTTTATGTGTATTTGGTGCCACCTATTGTTGTGGGTGTATTATTGACATGTCAAAGTCTAGACCCTGAATATAAGACCACCGCGTTTTTTCAGATGTATTTCCAAGAAAAAAAAACACTGTCTTATATTCGGGTCAGTACAGTATTAAAAATACAATATAAACTGTAATTTGAATGAATATTTCACAATATTACTATAACTGTTTTCTATGTTTTCTCCACCAAAAGAGCCAAGAGGATGTGGAGGGAGAAGAATGTTTTTTGTCTCCACATCAGGCAAGCCCATCTTCAATGCCTCAAATGATTCAAACCGACTTCACACAAAGTTAACCCTCATTTCCCCATCCAATATGTATTTCTATTAATAGCTATATCATGTGAAAAGCAATATTAATATGCTTTCTGCTTTTCAGATACCAACTCAAGCCAGTGACCAGTCAAATGGCCCACAAAGTTTTTGAGACGGCGTCAAAGAGTTTGTGACCACCAGTGACTTGTCCACCTCACCCGTTCTACTGAGAACCACAACGTAGTGAAAGCTCGGTCACTGATCTTCAGGTAGGCTGGTGACTCAAGGTAAGCATGCTTTTTATATCTGTCAGCACAATTTAAGTTGACATTATTTTGTTAATCAAACCTTTCACAAATTATGCAACCATAAAAAAAAGATTCTCTAGTGGTGAGTATGAGGATGATTTGGCACTTGATGCCCCTTCCACTGCATCCACGTCTACTGAATTCAATCCAAAGATGGATGCTCATGCTCATTCTGAAAGAGCACCCTGTGTCAGTGGATGGGGAGTCGCCAAGTAAAGAGGCACGCGCCCAAATCTCGCCTGCGTTTAGCCGGCAGCTGCATGAAAGATGGCTGAAGGCGCAGATGAAACTACGTGTGGAGCATGTCCTCTGTAAGTGTTTTTTTTATATATTAACAAAAATGTACAGTGCTGACAATTACCATGTTCTTAAGTAACTAATCCATTCTCATTCTTTGCAGCACACTTTGGCCGGCGACTTCCCACCGAGAGCCGGGTCAGTGCCTGGATTGAGAGGAAGGGATGAAAGAGCAACATCCCCACTGCCGCTCGCATCATTAAAGAGTGGAAGCCTCCAGGATCCACTGACACAGCAATGGATTGTCAGTACATACAGCACCTGACCAGCAGTCAGAGGTGGCGAGGGCTCGCATTGACTGACATCCAGGGAAAGGGCAAGGGTGTCCTTGCTACCCATGACTTCCAGGCAGAGGAAGTGGTCTGTGACTACCATGGCTGGGTGGTCACAGCCAAGGAAGGCCATGACATTCACAAGAGCACAGGAGAGGGGGAAACAGGTTAAAAAACTGTTTTTTGGGGGTTTTTTAAACTGTGAGGGCAAAAGCATGTGCATTGATGCACATTCGCCCCAATGTGATCCAGGTAAAAAGACTTTTGGCCGCCTAATTAATCACTCCAGGAAGCGCTCTAACCTGAGACCGAGGGCATTCGTGGTGGACAGTAATGGCGAGGTGAAGGATGTTATCCATTTCATCGTGTCAACCACAATCAAAGTCAATGACGAACCGTTGTTTGATTATGGTGTAATAATGTATGGTTTGATAATTTTGAGTAGAAATGCATACTGCATTTTTTTTGTTGCAAATAAAACTCCCATAGTCCATAACTACTGTAGTTTTAACTTATTTGAATATATAAATTCAGTTAAATCATCAAACATTTGCATGACTTGACAGTGACTTGCTTGATTCTCACAAAAATTGACTTGAACTTGCTTGAGACTTGAAGGTTAAGACTTGAGACTTACTTGTGACTTGCACATGTGTGACTTACTCCCACCTCTTCTTTACAAAAGTTAGAAAGTGTTGCACGCGCTTGCAGCATCAGGAGGTGTAGAACACGAGCTGCTGAATTCACTATGATGATTATCTGTTGCTTCATTTATCCCCATTTCAGTGATTTAACAAGCCTGTCAAGTTGTGTGTGTTTTAATCTGATATTTTCCGATTTTTTAAAGATGTGTAAATATATTTACTATTTTAAATAATTTTTGATAGTTGACAGGTTAGTTGCTCTGTGTTAGCGATCTGTTATGGCAGCCATGTTGGTCTTGCAGCGATGCATGATGGTTAGTGTAGTAGTGTATCGCTTTACAGGCTCAATAAAACTGTTTATTGTAAGATACAAGGACTATGCATAAAGTCCCACATGAAAAAATACTATATAGTATTTACTAGAGAAATTTGACTAAATTTTCTATAGTAAATTTACTAGTGTTTTTGAACCATACGAAATGTACTATAGTAAATTGTGGAGAAAAAAAATACTATAGTAATTTATAGTAAATTTACCATAGAAAATGTTGTCAAATTTCTCTAGTAAATACTAGTGTTTTTGAACCATACTATAGTAAAGGTACTACAGTAAATTGTCGTAACTTATGAATGGTAATTCGCTGTGGTAATTCTACTATAGTAATATAGACAAATTACTGTAGTAAATTTTCTAACACTCCAGTATAGAATACTACAACATGATAGTCATAACAGCACAGGTCAGGGCAAAACATAACTAATACAATGCATGCAAATTCCTTCAAATGAACAACACCAAACAATATCTTATGAAATAATTAGTTTTTATTTTTGTTCTTGGCTGCATTGTTTAACTTTTGATTAGCATTGCTGTCGAGCAGAAATGGGAGTCTGGCCTTAGTTGGCAGCCCCTGAAAAAACACACACACACACAAGTTAATTTATTACTGGTAAATTCACTTTTATGCAAGGCTGTAACCATGTCTTGAACATTAAGGGGGGGCAACTTGTATATATATATATATATAAGGCTACCGTGCTGCAGCTCAGTTTCAGGGTCTCGGCAATCTTCTTATAGCCTACGCCATCTTTATGTAGAGCAACAATTATTTTTTCAGATCCTGAGAGAGTTCTTTGCCATGAGGTGCCATGTTGAACTTCCAGTGACCAGTATGAGAGAATGAGAGCGATAACACCAAATTTAACACACCTGCTCCCCATTCACACCTGAGACCTTGTAACACTAATGAGTCACATGACACCGGGGAGAGAAAATGGCTAATTGGGCCCAATTTGGACATTTTCACTTAAGGGTGTACTCACTTTTGTGGCCAGCGGTTTAGACATTAATGGCTGTGTGTTGAGTTATTTTGAGGGGACAGCAAATTTACACTGTTATACAAGCTGTACACTCACTACTTTACATTGTATATATGTCTTGTGTAAAAATGAAAATGAATGTCAAAATTAAGAATAACAAGGGCTCTGACAAAAACTGCTTTCCCTGGTGTTGGTTGAGTGTAGTACTCCCAAAGTAAATTTTCTTTATTTTAAACAGTTAAACTCTATATTTTTTGGCAAACAAAGGGTTTACAATTAAAATTAAAACATGGAAGAAATAGCGCATTGTGTGATTATTCTTTTAAACAAAAGTTGTAATAATTGTTATAGTAGTCAGGGGTTAAACAAAAATGTTTTTCCTCGGCCAAACCCCATTCCACAGCCATACCTGTCACACTTGTTTCTGTAGGTCTAAGTAAATTATATGAAGATAGTTTTACTCCAATGAAACTGTCAAATGCTCAAGTGACTCTTAGAGGGAGTCAGAGCAGTTCTGGAGATGTTGTTCATTTATTCATGTCCTCATGTGATCCGACAGAAGCTGAAATCACCGCGAGCGTCGCACACTTTGTGTAGAAAACAAAACCGCTCGTCTGTGCCATTTACATACACAGAGACACGCAGAACATGCAGGATTCATATTTAAATAGTATTTTTGCGGCTGAATATTTACAGATACTAGTCCATATTGCGACTCTATTTAAGTGCTCACCTACTTTTGATTAATTCATCCAAACTTTGACAAATTCCGTGACATTCTGCATCATACAGTAAATTCCATTTATATGACTGGATTCCGTCCACGTTTTCCGCATTGCGGAAATTATAGATAATATTGAGATGTTTTGCAACTTCAGTGTAACGTTAGTGGATTGCGATTCATCGCAACTTAAGCAACGTCTGCTGCTGCCTTACCTTTGAGAGACAACTGATGCGTGATCACTGAAGCAGCTGCAGTTAGCAAGCGCTTTCGGAGTGAGAGTGAAATCCGCTTCGATTGGTCTGACTCATTACTCCCAACAAATCAGATGAGCGGTGGGCGGAGACTGCTTTAGGCCACAGAGTGGTGTGTTCTGACAGGCTGCATCAGAGCCAAATAGCGCGTTTCAAAATTAAGTTATTTTATCGGCGAATCGGTTTTGAAAAT
>NW_015506766.1:37607-82633 GCF_001515645.1 Sinocyclocheilus grahami
TCCCCATTCACACCTGAGACCTTGTAACACTAATGAGTCACATGACACCGGGGAGAGAAAATGGCTAATTGGGCCCAATTTGGACATTTTCACTTAAGGGTGTACTCACTTTTGTGGCCAGCGGTTTAGACATTAATGGCTGTGTGTTGAGTTATTTTGAGGGGACAGCAAATTTACACTGTTATACAAGCTGTACACTCACTACTTTACATTGTATATATGTCTTGTGTAAAAATGAAAATGAATGTCAAAATTAAGAATAACAAGGGCTCTGACAAAAACTGCTTTCCCTGGTGTTGGTTGAGTGTAGTACTCCCAAAGTAAATTTTCTTTATTTTAAACAGTTAAACTCTATATTTTTTGGCAAACAAAGGGTTTACAATTAAAATTAAAACATGGAAGAAATAGCGCATTGTGTGATTATTCTTTTAAACAAAAGTTGTAATAATTGTTATAGTAGTCAGGGGTTAAACAAAAATGTTTTTCCTCGGCCAAACCCCATTCCACAGCCATACCTGTCACACTTGTTTCTGTAGGTCTAAGTAAATTATATGAAGATAGTTTTACTCCAATGAAACTGTCAAATGCTCAAGTGACTCTTAGAGGGAGTCAGAGCAGTTCTGGAGATGTTGTTCATTTATTCATGTCCTCATGTGATCCGACAGAAGCTGAAATCACCGCGAGCGTCGCACACTTTGTGTAGAAAACAAAACCGCTCGTCTGTGCCATTTACATACACAGAGACACGCAGAACATGCAGGATTCATATTTAAATAGTATTTTTGCGGCTGAATATTTACAGATACTAGTCCATATTGCGACTCTATTTAAGTGCTCACCTACTTTTGATTAATTCATCCAAACTTTGACAAATTCCGTGACATTCTGCATCATACAGTAAATTCCATTTATATGACTGGATTCCGTCCACGTTTTCCGCATTGCGGAAATTATAGATAATATTGAGATGTTTTGCAACTTCAGTGTAACGTTAGTGGATTGCGATTCATCGCAACTTAAGCAACGTCTGCTGCTGCCTTACCTTTGAGAGACAACTGATGCGTGATCACTGAAGCAGCTGCAGTTAGCAAGCGCTTTCGGAGTGAGAGTGAAATCCGCTTCGATTGGTCTGACTCATTACTCCCAACAAATCAGATGAGCGGTGGGCGGAGACTGCTTTAGGCCACAGAGTGGTGTGTTCTGACAGGCTGCATCAGAGCCAAATAGCGCGTTTCAAAATTAAGTTATTTTATCGGCGAATCGGTTTTGAAAATTACAGATACCGATAATCATAAAAATGCTTAATATCGGCGGCGATAATTGGCCTGGCCGATAATCGGTCGACCCCTAGAGAAGACATCCTTGCATGTCTCCCCGGTCATTCAACTCAGGCTTTGGCCTTGTTTAAAATGAAATAGGAAAAGAATCTGACATGTCATAGACGTGTGCTGTTTTTTGCTGTCACAAGTAGGTTAAATTTGTTTTAAGACCATGTAAGACCATTTAACTTGATTGGAGGTTAAAGCATTTTATGTATATCTTGTTATTGTTCAGTTGTTATGCAAGGTACAACCTTACGGTATGTAATAAATAAAAAACAGCATTAAGCAATGTTATTAAATTTTCATTTTAATCACAACTCCAAATTGTTCTAAGAAAAGGGACTGTTTTTTAGTTGTTGTTGTTTCATGCATTTTTCATTCATTCATTGTTTCACTGTTTTATTCATTGCAGTAAGAAGAGAAGACAGCATTATCTTTCACACAGAACACACAACAACTGAAAGCCCTTTAACCAGACCAACTGGAAGTACCCCCACCACACACACACAGAGATACCCAAACATGAAACGGGTGATTTGGAATTAACACTCATTAAGCATGTCTCCCCCAGAAACTGCTACTGATAGATGAGCTCTTCCTCACATACCTATCCACTGGCTGTACACAGAGATATTTGAGTCAGATTTAACATCCACCGAACAACAGTCAGCCAAATCATCATTACCTGGGCCAACTTCCTCTACAGCTTACTGGGCTCAATCTTTATATGGATGTCTCCTGCAGCTGTCAAGGCCAGACTTCCACATGACTTTAATGGCATCTACAGCGACGCACAAGTAATCCTTGACTGTACAGAGATACGGTGTCAAACACCTTCATCCTTGCTCCTTCAGGTGCTCCTGCACCTTTAAGTCTATGGTGGGCATGTCCCCTCACAGAGCCCTTAATTTTGTGTCAGCACTCTTTGAGGGTTCCATGAATGACAGGGAGGTGTTTTGTCAGTCAGGGATTGCATCATTTTTAACTCCTGATATGGCCATCATGGTGGAGAAAGGTTTCTAGGTGGATGACCTTGTACCTGGGACTGTTCATCATCCTGCCTTCCTCTGCAAGTGGGCCCAAATGTCAGAGGAGGATGTTCTGAAGACACAGTCCATTGCCCGTTTGAGGGTGCATGTCGAAAGGATAATCAGAAGAGTGAAAGAGAAAAAACTCTTTGATACCATTATCCCTCTCTCTATTGCAGGGAGCATAAACCAACTCTTCACAGTTGCTTGTCTCCTCTCGAATTACCAAAATGGACCTCTGGTCAAGAAATGGAGATATGAAGTGTGATATTGTAGCCATATCTTCTTCTAAAGAAATTAATATGAAGTATTTTTCAGTGTCCAAACTACAAAAATCATAAGAATAACATCATTTTGTAAATTGCCTTTGATATCATTTGTCTTTTGACAGTTTTTTTAAAACTTAAAAGGTGCAACATGAAGAACACCTAAAAATCACAGACATGGTCATGTAATAATTTAGTTACTGTTTACAGTTGTTAAGGGGGCAGTTGTAGTGCCAGAGATGTCTGCCTTCTCTTCAGTACAATGGTAATATATGACTGGTCTTTCTGGGGTAAAAACTTTAACTGTGCTCAATCATAAAAATGGAACTTTCATTTTCACTTTTAATGGTAACACAAAGAAAAAAAACATTTAAGTGCATTTTATTTTGACTAGACTAACTCAGTGGTTCCCAACACTGGTCTTGGAGGCACCCCAACACTGCACATTTTGCATGTCTGCTTTCTCTGACACACCAGTTTCCGGTCTTGGGGTCTCTACTAATGAGCTGATGACCTGAATCAGCTGTGTTTGATTAAGGAGACATGCAAAACATGCAGGGTTGGGGTGCCTCCAGGACCAGGGTTGGGAAACACTGGACTAACTGATCGACTAGTCTATTATTGTCTACTAAAAAATTCATCACCAACTGTTTTTATTTGAGTTAGTTTCAAAGGCTGTCAATGGATGGACAGACATCTCTTAGATTTCATAAAAAAGATCTGAAGGAAAGTCTTGTGAGTTTGGAATGGCATGAGGGTGAGTAATTAATGACATAATTTTCATTTTGGGGTGAACTAACCCTTTAACTTAACTGTCACTGGATTTGTAGTTCATTCCTGTGTTAAAGTTAAGTACTCAGTCCCGTGCTGTTGTCTGATTTCCAAATACTTTTTTTGTTTCGTCAAAATTTGTAATGCTGTCTCTTTTTAATGATCTCCTCCTTGCTCATTGATTTGGTTCATGGTATATAATTATTGAACAAAGATTTGTTTGGTCCAAATGGAAAACTGAAATACTTCCTGAACCAAGGTTGCTGAAAAAGGGAATGGGTACTGTTGCATTGTTTATGGCTTTATTTTAGGTTATTTGAATTTTGAAGTCTTAATGTTTTTTTATTTCCAGCAAGAGGAAAGTGTCATAAATGATGAGCCTGAAGTTGATGAACTGAGAAAGCATGCTTCTGCATTTAAAAAGATCTGAAGGAAAGTCTTGTGAGTTTGGAATGGCATGAGGGTGAGTAATTAATGACATAATTTTCATTTTGGGGTGAACTAACCCTTTAACTTAACTGTCACTGGATTTGTAGTTCATTCCTGTGTTAAAGTTAAGTACTCAGTCCCGTGCTGTTGTCTGATTTCCAAATACTTTTTTTGTTTCGTCAAAATTTGTAATGCTGTCTCTTTTTAATGATCTCCTCCTTGCTCATTGATTTGGTTCATGGTATATAATTATTGAACAAAGATTTGTTTGGTCCAAATGGAAAACTGAAATACTTCCTGAACCAAGGTTGCTGAAAAAGGGAATGGGTACTGTTGCATTGTTTATGGCTTTATTTTAGGTTATTTGAATTTTGAAGTCTTAATGTTTTTTTATTTCCAGCAAGAGGAAAGTGTCATAAATGATGAGCCTGAAGTTGATGAACTGAGAAAGCATGCTTCTGCATTTGTACTGACTTCAGAGTGAAACACTGCCTTTCCCAGGTCCCAAGACACTGATGTTAATTATGTGAAATTACAGTAAAAAACTATATTCTTACATTCTATTCCTTGTGCATGAATTTCTATTTCTAAATTATTGCTTTTTCTTCAGAAAGCTGTCAGTGACATAATTTCCCGGGTGCAGCAGTATCAAGTCTCACTGTTGGACTGCCTTCGGAACCAAATTACAGATGCCTTTTAGAGACAATCAGGAGTCACAGATCAACTGATGAGTGAAGTTATGGACATTTTTAACAATTTTGAAGACCCTTTTCACTCCGTTTCCACTACATAAATGCAAGATTCAAATCTAAAAAAGCAGTACATGGTAGTTGAAGCAGAAGAAATGGAAATTTCCCAGGCTGCATCCTTGAGGAAAAGCCAGGCTGCATCCTTGAGGAAAAGGGGAGCCTCACAAGCTCTAACAATAAGAACAAGATGCTTTTACTATATTCCTTTAGTCCGAAGTTTGGAACAACTACTTTCACATCCAATGATTCTAGCTATGTTTGACAATGGACCAAGCCAAAGCAAGGCTGGATTTATCAATGACATTATTGATGGGGATATTTTGAAGTCACACCCACTGTTCTCTGTGAGACCCAATGCTCTGCAGCTTATCCTCTATACTGATGAGATAGAACTGTGCAATCCGCTAGGGTCTCATGCCTCAAAAAACAAACTCCTAATGGTGTACTATACTTTGGGCAATATAAATCCTAAACAGAGGTCTAAGTTAGATGCCATCCGTCTACTCGCCATTGCAAAATCAAGTGATGTCTAGGGCTGGGAATCGATTCCTTGATTCCAAGGCGTTGGGAATCGAGAGTCGATTCCATCAAGGGGAATCGACTCCTCATTCAGAGCCCTTTTCAGTTCAACAAAGCTTATCTATGGGTGCCTCTCAAACGGAAGGCTTTGGAAACCTGTTTCTGCCACTGAATAAAAAATAAAAAAAGGTAATCGCGACTTTTTAATTGCGTGTTATAAAGTCAGAATTGCGAGATATAAAGTCAGAATTCAGACTTTTTTTCTCAGAATTGCATGATATAAACACAATTGCGAGATAAAAATTCGGACTTTTGCGTGATATAAACTCGCAATTGTGAGTTAAAGTCCAATTTTGAGGGGGAAAAAAGACTGACATGTTCTCAGAATTGCGAATTTATATCTCACAATTGCGAGAAAAAAAGTCAGAATTGTGAGTTTATATCTTGCAGTTCTGACTTTATTTCTCAGAATTGCGACTTTGTCTCACAATTGCGAGTTTATATCACGCAATTCTGACTTTATTTCTCAGAATTGTGAGTTTATATCTCACAATTATGACTTTTTAACTCGCAATTGTGAGTTTATATCACGCGATTCTGATGGGAAAAAAAGTCACAATTACCTCTTTTATTTTTTATTCAGTGGCAGAAACGGGCTTCCATAGAAGGCTGCATCCTACGAAGGCTGCACACATTTAAATTCACGAAAATAAACGTAAAGAAAACAAGTCGGTACTGATCATCTGAATTTTAAGATGCAGCCTTCTGTTTGAGAAGCACCATTCACCTCCCTCATGCCTGCTAAAAGCCGTAATTACAAATTAGAGTTGTGCGATAAAAGATTATTTTCATTTTTATTACCATTCGCCTCCCTCATGCTCGTTAAAAGTGATTAGAAGTCATAAAAAAAAACGATTCAGAGGTTATACTACGGTGGACCTGGCTTGTCCACAATTTTGAGGACTGCACGACAGAATAGATCATGACGTGATCAAGGGTCTTGATCTTATTTCCATCTAAAAATACTTTTAATTTTTTATTTAAACATTTCTTTCAGCCAATGATAATTATAAATGAAAACGTCATGAGCATAGATCAGTGGCTGAGAGTGCATTTTATTGACAGATAGGCCTAAACCACGAGCTCTATCAGTTATTGTTAATGTTCTGGTTATTTTGTTTCTGTGTACAGTTTGTTAATTTTGTGCAAAGCATACAGTCAAATTTTTTATTTAAACATTTCTTTCAGCCAATGATAATTATAAAAGAAAACGTCATGAGCATAGATCAGTGGCTGAGAGTGCATTTTATTGACAGATAGGCCTAAACCACGAGCTCTATCAGTTATTGTTAATGTTCTGGTTATTTTGTTTCTGTGTACAGTTTGTTAATTTTGTGCAAAGCATACAGTCAAAGTAAACTTCATCATTCAGCTGAACTGTGCACATTTATTTTAGACACTTCGTGTCATGTTCAATTCATGCGATAAACACATGTCCCTGCTGAGCTGTGGGCTATGACTAATTTCACGGGCAAAGCAGACAAAATTACAATTTATGTATAGTAATTTTTGTATTTTTTAAAATAAAGCTTCATATTATGAGAAGGATACTTTCTACAACCTTTATCCTGCAGTCATGGTGAGATTATAGGTTCCTTCAATCAAAAAAAAAACAAGAATCGAGAAAGAATCGAAAACAACTGTGAGGAATTGATTCCAGAACCAGGAATCGGAATCGGACTCGATTCCAAAAATTTCTGAATCGAACAGCCCTAGTGACGTCTCTCAGTGTGGTGTAGATATCATTTTGCAGAGAATACGAGAAGATTTAAATTTGTTGTATAACAGAGTGAACATTAAAACTGAGCACAGAGAGAGAACAATATATGGTGCAGTAGTTTCTCTGATTCTACATTGTATTGCTTTGAATGCCAGGTTTATAACACAGTGGGTTTCAGTCATGAGTTTGCTTCTTATGAAATCGAGGTCCCAAACCTTGCTCAAGCCACTGAAATAGTGGATGCAGATAAAATTGTAGATTGTACATCACATTATGCACTCAAATTTTAGGAACTGTACTTATATTCCTATGAAGTATTATCTCTGTGTCACGAATCCTGTCCATGGACTTCCGTTCAATCACCATCAGAGGTCACCATTTCATTACATTGACTCTTGCACAACACAAACTGTTGCATATCACCCCTGACTACATATCCCATCATTCATTGCACTGATTGCACACAGCACTGATTGCACACAGCTGTTTCACTGATCGCACACCGCACTGATTGCACAGCTGTTTCATATCACTCACTCACTATATAACACTCACTCAAACTACCATTCTCGGCTGAGTATTATTTAGCCTGTACCTAGTCTCTGTGTTTCTTTGTTTTGCCTTGCCTATTTTCTCGGTTTCTGGTCCTTGCCTGTTTTCCCTGGATTTATCCCTCTCGTCTCGCCCCTGTGATTCTGTCTGCCGATCGTTGACCTACGCTAGCCCTAGGACTATTCTTGTGTTTTGCCCGCCATATACCTGTTTGCCATTGTTCGACCCTGCCTGTTACTTGCAGATGGATCCACACGTCTCACGTCTCGTCAGCCCCGTTACACTCGGAGATGTGTGTGCGATTTACAAATGCACTACTGACTGCTAATTTACTGGAGAACAAAGAAAAGTGAAGAGAAAGCACACAGTCAGTTTCCTCTCCTTGCCTTTTTATTTATTTATTTGATCCTCATTTTACTTACTGACTGTACAGACCTAAAGAAAAGACATTTTGTTCAAATTAAATTTGTTCATCACCTTATGAGTACTTGGCCATTGTTTAAAAAAACCTTTACATGCTCAATTTAACGAGTTACTGGATACTATTTGGTGTACAAGATAAATTGACACTGTTGTCAGCACAGAATAAAATTATGCTTCTCTGATTTGCTGCTACTTTTTTCTCATTTGGTTCAAATGAAGTTAAACAATGTTAAAGTATAAAACATAATTTAAAAAAAAAACATTGTGTCAGAATGTCCTAACATTGTTTTCTAAAAATAAGAAACATTATGCTCTTAAAATAAGAATGCTCAGGATGGACTGTCAAAATATACTTAATTCATTTAAATAAATCACCAGAAATGGCTATTTTTTTCTAAGTAAGGACATTTAAGTTATATTTTCTCAAAACGAGCAAAATAATCTTTTACTTTTAATTCTGGGCTAGTTTAGCTCTTCACGCTCAGTCCTTTTTGAGAAATTTTACCATGTTCGTGCTGCCCTTTCAGAGTTTTTCACGGTTGAAAAGGTTTTCTTCCCCACATAGGGTAATTGACAACGCACAATAATGTTCTTGCGTTCGATAGAAATAAAATCAAAACAGCGATCGTATTTCCAGCTACAGAACGCGTACTTTTCTCTCTCCAAGCTGAGTTTGTTTTCATTGGTAGTATCTGCCTCGCAGGCACTTGACCAGTCAAAGTAGGTCTCAGGTGGAGGACACTGCATGTGCTTCACTCTCTAAGGCACCGTCTTCACGAACGCGGTTATTTTTAAAACAGCAGCTTTTTCTACGCGGTTTGGCCGTTCGTCCAAACGCAAACACAGCACCAGGTCACTGAAACCGAACATTTTTGAAAACGCCTGCCAGGGTGAAGATTTCCAAAAACTCTGGTTGCAGTGTTATCGTGTAGACAACGAAACCGGAGTTTTTGGCTTGTGATGTCGAAGCATTGCGCCGTTATCTCCGCCTACTGGAAACTTTTCAGGCTTCTGATTGGCCAACATGGCTTTACGGTTGAGATTATATCACCACCTGTTGGTTTGGCATGCTATTGACAGTGCTTCATAGCATGCGTTTGCATTTTCATGTGGACGGAGATTTTTTTTTTTAAACGGAAGGAGGAAAATCTATAAAATTTATAAAAAATACCCGTGTACGTGTGGACATGGCCTAAATGATAAAAACACTGCCTTCTGGCGGAAATGATGTGACACAGCAGTAACGCACAGAGACCTCAGCCTGGAACTATAATCTAATTACTATGTTGGAAATTATAACTTACTCCATTGTTAAAAACGTAATCTTTTACCAAAAGTAACCAAAATATTGGTCACAGATTATTGGTCACTTTCTAAACAATAAAAGTGTAGCCATCCACTAGCAATTATATATAAATAAATCAGTTTTTACCGATGCAAATATGTTAGAAACGATGCATCGCGATACAAATGACAACTTGTATCCGATGCATCGCATCGTTAACTCTTTTTGCCGATGCACCGAGCGAATCGGTGAATCTTCCAAACCTAATTCTTATTATTCGCTAAGAACTGTGTTTTTTTTTTTTTACTGCCATTATTCACATTCCCCCACTGCACAGCACAAATGATGGACTCGGAACAAGCAGGTGTGTTACTGGGCGCTGTTTGAATTTATTTACGTCTAATGCAAAATATTTTTGTATGGTTGTATTCCGTGCTTTTGCGGCACCACAGAAATGTGATGGCAATTCGTTTGCCTATGCTACCGTCACGTTCTACGTGCCGTTTCTGGACGAGGGTAAGGAACAGAGATTGGTGGTAGCGAGTTGTGTTTTCCTGAGAAATGCGATGCTTTCTTCACTGCAATTTCTAATCTGCATATTGTCACGTCATTCATGTTCGTCACGAGCACATGTGCACTTTGGCCAGAGCGGCAATACTGTGATTAAGGTGTTTACATGCCTGTTTATTTAGATTAAATAAGGCGTACGCCACCTATGTCAATACGATTATGCTTCCTGCGATTATGAGCATAATCGCATTATTTAGATCGAAGTATTGCGTTTACATGAGGTACAATTTTATCGCAATATTGTCAAAATCTCATAAATCGCATTAAGAGGGTGCATGTAAACAATTTTCTCTTACAAGAAGAAAATCAGTATGGTTCTATTAAACACCGATACAATGAGCAAACCATGGAGGAGTTGAAGTCATATACACCAGTTTGGGTTAATTAAAAACGAACATCTTTAACACTGTGATTTAACACCATCACCAAGATGTAGATAACACCAGCAGTGCTATTTTATACACTTATAATGTTAAAATAACACCAACATGGTGTATTTTACACTGTCTTTGGAAATATAACAGTAATGATTTTGCTGTGTGCGGATCAAATTAATTCAGGTCTATAGCCCCCCCCCCCTTTCAATCCAATCGAAATTGCATTTGGATCGAGCTTAGTCAGACTGATTGAGGTGTTTACGGCTTTTCATGGATTACTAATGTCACGGAATGCCAGGAGAAAACAAGGTAAGATCCAAGTGCAGTTTATTTAAAGTAACAAATGATCAAAACAGAACAAAAACGTGGCAAAAGGTAATCCAAAACATAGGGAACATAACACGATGTAACTTTAGGCAACTCAGAATTCAGAAGACAAATACAATACAGCAGCAACGACAGACAGAGTGAGCATGGTATATACAAGGGAAAAAGAAAAACAAACTGCTGGATCTTTTAGTGGCTGCTGTATTCTGTCACGGAATGCCAGGAGAAAACAAGGTAAGAGCCAAGTGCAGTTTATTTAAAGTAACAAATGATCAAAACAGAACAAAAACATAAGGAATCCAAAGCATAGGGAACATATAACTTTAAACAACTCAGAATTCAGAAGACAAATACAATACAGCAGCAACGACAGACAGAGTGAGCATGGTATGTATAGATGAGATGATGAGTAATTAACTAACCGGTGATAATGATCAGAATGATTAACAGGTGCTCATGATCAGAACCGAATAGACAGGCAAGGGACTATGGGCAATGGAGTTCAAAACATATAACATAGAAACAGGAGAGTGCCCTCAAGTGGCCAGTCCAGGGTACCACAACCAGACACTGTGACAACTATTTATTACATGATGCATAAGGTTTTACTGTCTGTGAAAATTATTCCATACTGACAACATCTAAAACTCCTCTCTCTTGAAGTGAATCTTCACATGTTGATTAAGGTTTACTTTACGTCCGAAACTCTTTCCACAACGATCACATGTGAACGGCTTCTCTCCAGTGTGAACGACTATGTGACTCTTAAGAGATCCTTGTCGTGAGAAGCTCTTCCCACACAGTTTGCAGTTGTAAGGTTTCTCTCCAGTGTGA
This sequence comes from Sinocyclocheilus grahami, assembly GCF_001515645.1. Classification (NCBI taxonomy): domain Eukaryota; kingdom Metazoa; phylum Chordata; class Actinopteri; order Cypriniformes; family Cyprinidae; genus Sinocyclocheilus; species Sinocyclocheilus grahami. Next base: position 48,840 of record NW_015506766.1, read on the forward strand.
GTTCTCATGTGCTTTGTAAGGTTCCCGTTGTGACTGAAACTCTTAACACACTGAGAGCACGCGTAAGGCTTCTCTCCAGTGTGAACTCTCATGTGAGTCTTGAAGCTTACTTTATGACTGAAACTCTTTCCACACTGATCACATATATAGCCATTCTCTCCTAAGTGGTTTTTCATGTGAGAATTTAGGGTTTCTTTTAGTGCAAAACTCTTTCCACACTGATCACATGTGAATGGCTTCTCTCCAGTGTGAATTCTCGTGTGTTTTAAAAAGCTCCACTTCTGAGTGAAATGTTTTCCACACTGTTGGCAGGTGAAAGGCTTCTCTCCAGTGTGAAGGTGCAGGTGTCGCTCATTATCAATTACTTCACCGGCCTCGCTCCATTCCCACGGCTCTTGGCCCCGCTCCCACTCGTCACAGTCTCATTCACTAATAATTGCATAGATTGATTTGTATTTGTACGAACAGGTTAACTTCTCCAGAAAATTCTCCTCCTAATTCACAACACATTCGTACATTAATTTATTCTTAACATTGTTGAGTATCCTAAACGAGCGGCCGCGTACACAAGGATTGCATAAAGCACAAACATCAGAACGATGTTAAGAACAATTTATTTCCCCCTCAAAATTATTTTTTGGCATACTCGCCCGATCCTCAAGCAATGCCAAGTGTGTCATTCTCACCAGTTCTCAAAATAAACTCCCAAGACCCAGCTTACAGACCTCTCATTAGCCAGCTGTACATGCAGGTATATCTGCGTTATTCAGAGAAACTTTACAGCTGACGTTATAATGCAGCTTTTCTCATTCGTCCACTGTATATGATGGAATGCATTTAAGATTCAATTAAAATGTAATATTTAATCATTTTATTATATTCAATTCAAGTTTATTTGTATAGCGCTTTTCACGATACAAATCGTTGCAAAGCAGCTTTACAGGAAATTAAGTTTCTACAATATATTTAGTAGTAGCTTATCAGTGGTGACTATGTCAAGTTGATGTGCACATGGCAAAAATGTACAGTAAAAATCATAATAAATATAATTTATATTTATATAAAATATAATTTATATACAGTATCTCACAGAAGTGAGTACACCCCTCACATTTTTGTAAATATTTTATTATATCTTTTCATGTGACAACACTGAAGAAATGACACTTTGCTTCAATGTAAAGTAGTGAGTGTACAGCTTGTATAACAGTGTAAATTTGCTGTCCCCTCAAAATAACTCAACACACTGCCATTAATGTCTAAAACGCTGGCCACAAAAGTGAGTACACCCCTAAGTGAAAATGTCCAAATTGGGCCCAATTAGCCATTTTCTCTCCCCGGTGTCATGTGACTCATTAGTGTTACAAGGTCTCAGGTGTGAATGGGGAGCAGGTGTGTTAAATTTGGTGTTATCGCTCTCACTGATAAAGACCCTCTACATAAAGATGGCGTAGGCTATAAGAAGATTGCCAAGACCCTGAAACTGAGCTGCAGCACGGTGGCCAAGAGTGGTGCTAAATTTACACAGTGCAAATAGCTATAGATTCTATTTACACTATGTTAAAATATCTGTATTTTCTGCTATTCATACTACTTATTGCAAATAGTGGCAATTATCTGCACCTCAGTATTGTATTACATTATAAAGCAGTATGCAATAATAATGTATTGAGAGTAAATTATAATTTGAATTCAAATTATTAAATGGATGTTATCTTATTGGGACAATAAAATCCTCCCTACACCTACACTAACCCTACCAGATACTGGTACCAGATAAATGCCTTTCCGACGTAATATTAGATTTGAAAAGGGGGAAAAAAAGTTTGGCGAAAGGCGGATTCGAACCTGGGTCGATCGCTTAACAAAAGACTATGGCACGCGCTTTACCATCTACTCCACTGGAGCAGTCCACTACCATATTTTGTAGTGTTGACTAATCCAATCACACATTGGTGGGTGGAGTTAGTGTAAATAGCCTCAGCCAACAAGATGGGCTATTTGCACTTAGTGTAAATTCGATCCTAACAGCTCTATACAATTAGAGGATATTGTTTTATTAATGACCGTTATCAAATGACTAATTTATGAAATTTGCTTAGGCGGGTGCTGGTGTCTTATTTAATGGATTGCAACTAAGGATGTTAATTTTGGTTATTTTTCCTAACCGACAACTGACGCTTAACCGACAAGATTATTTTAAATTCAAATTAAATTAAATTAGAAAGGATACGTGTCTGTGACCCGTTAAAAAACACTAACATTTGTTTCCCGGGGATTAATTTTACATGCACAAAAAGCAGCAAACAACAGAACATGAGGATTCACATGGTTATCATATCACATCACGCACCCGCAGCGCTTCTGCGAGCAGAGAAAAACATAATAAAGCTAGGCTATAGGTCTATATATATATATATATATATATATATAAAGATAAATAGGCATATACGAGAAATATATTTTTACTTATATAATAAATCAAGAAAACGAAAGAAAAAATGTGCCTAGTATGCAGTTTCGGTTCATTTTTGTGCTGCGCGAAAGGAAACAGACGGCTATATTTCTTTTGGATTATTTTACAAAAGCACAAAGATTTGATTTTATGGAATAGGCATATACGAGAAATATATTTTTACTTATATAATAAATCAAGAAAACGAAAGAAAAAATGTGCCTAGTATGCAGTTTCGGTTCATTTTTGTGCTGCGCGAAAGGAAACAGACGGCTATATTTCTTTTGGATTATTTTACAAAAGCACAAAGATTTGATTTTATGGTGAATGTGCAAAGATAAGGGCAAACCTTTTACAATTCCGATTATCTTTATGACTAAAAGGAGTAGTTGCTTCCACTGTTAGAAGGAAAAAAATCAAATGATTGCGCCGGCGCCGTATGCGCGCACTCAGTTAAGCATTGCTATCATGACAATGCAGCCTGTTCATTATCATAATAAAATAGTCAGTCAGTCAAACATGAAAATATGGAAAAAACACACTGCTCAGTTTAAATATGTAGTAAAATCTGTGCCGTTAAGCGTTATCCCCGTACCGCCGTGAATAATGTTATGCAAATCATTTTGTTTTACATGGATATTGGAACACGAGTGAAGTAGGGTACATAATAATTAATATTTTGGCATTCAAATACATCGCGAATACGGAAACATTTGATTTTGTGTCGAATGAGATTCAGTTTCAGTTTCGTTTAAGCCTAAATGAATTCGTTTTGTCTTGTCGTTTATATTGCTATAGCTTCTTATATTTTTAATTCTTGTTCTTTTCTAAATGCTGTTAATTGAAAGGATTTGTTGTGGAGTGAGGGGAACTAAAATAGCCTAGCTATGTTTACAGTATTTATTATAATGTTTGTAAACATTTTGTGTCGGCATTAGGCCTATTTCTGAATGAAATAATAAAATGCGACTTATGGTTTTTTTTTCCTCTAAAAAACTCAAATTTTTTTATACACATAGCGTATTTCAACCATCCAGCAAACCTTTTTAAATATTTTGATAAATTACAAAAAAAAAAAAAAAAAAGTTTAACTGATTATATTAATCTGTCAAAAATCTTCACGGTCGGTTAAAGGTTAACCGGTTAAAATGAACATCCCTAATTGCAACACATATTCTTGTTAAAACTTGTGAACATTACACACAGTGCACGTCTGATTAGAGCTAAGCCGGTCGGTGTGGTAGCCCAGGCTCACATAGTCAAAGGCCACTAGTGTTAAACCGGTGTGCGTGGTAGCCAAGGCTCACATAGTCATAGGCCACTAGTGTAAAGCCAGTGGGCGTGATGGCCAAGGTCAGAGGTCTCATTAACCAAAAATTTTCCATCAGACGGAATTTTTTTTAGCAGTGACGGAAAAATCTGAAGGCCGTCTGTCACTTTGACAGATTACACTGAGGATGATCTATTGTAATTTATAACTGTAATTCCCAAACCTGTCCAGTGGAGAGTGCGATCCAGTGTGGCAGCCGAGCGCGGGATCATCAGCTCCAGAACAAAAATAAATAATTTTTGCTATGTCTTTGATTACGCACAAGCGAGTAACCACTAGTAAAGAGAAAGATGATCAGTTTATGCTGCTGCTTCGCTTGATATGAGGTGATTACAGCGATCTAGCACGCCACATTAAAGAGTGCCAAAACTGTATTAATTGCTTGAATTTCCTAATAAAATGGACAAAATTTGAAATCTGAGACGGTTTCATATCAAAAGTAACAATGCACAAAGCTTAGCCTATTGTGATTTAATGGATGGGAGGCACACTATGAATCGATATTAAGAATCGATATTGGTTCATAAAAATAAGAATCTATTAAAATTGAGAAATCCTAGCATATTTTGTTGTTTTTAGTGGACTCCACTGTCACTGTGGGTGTGGTGTTGAACTTGAAAAGTGACGCAGTCTCTGTTCAGCTGTTCTCTTCATAAATAAATAAATGCATATGCCTATATGCTCGTCCTGTAGGTTCATTATTAAAAATGAAAATGTGAACAAAACTAAGAGCAATTAAATGTGTTATTAAAATATGAACATTAATCTTCATGTCTGTGGACACATGTATGTGCACTTATATCCTTATACTCAGCAACATGCACATATTGGCTTGTATTGTCCCCTTCTACAGAGTTTGGACAATGAAACTGAAACACTGGCCAATGTAGTGTTGGAGGTTTCATAGCTATATTTGTGCAGCCTGGTGGCCAGTCTTCACTGATTGCACATTCCACCAGTAAGAGCGGAGTGTCAAGGTTGAATTAACTGTGCAATAGCACAGCTGTACATAAAATATTGCAATGCACACAACATAATGGGAGACATATATTAGAGTTCAAAATAGGACAAATTGTTGGTGCGCGTCTCGCTGGCGCATCTGTGACCAGGACAGCAAGTCTTTGTGGTGTATCGAGAGCCACGGTATCCAGGGTGATGTCAGTATACCACCATGAAGGATGAACCACATCCAACAGGAGGAACTGTCGACGCAAGAGGAAGCTGTCTGAAAGGGATGTCCGGGTGCTAACCCGGATTGTATCCAAAAAACATAAAACCACAGCTGCCCAACTCACTGCAGAATTAAATGTGCACCTCAACTCTCCTGTTTCCACCAAAACTGTTCATCGGGCGCTCAATATACATGGCCGGGCTGCTATAGCCAAACCTTTAGTCAATCGTGCCAATGCCAAATGTCAGTTTCAATGGTGCCAGCAGTGGAAATCTTGGGCTTTGGACAATGTGAAACATTGGTGTGGCATATCAAGATGGTCTGCGGTTGTGAGGCCGGTTGGATGTACTGCCAAATTCTCTGAAACGCCTTTGGAGACGGCTTATGGTAGAGAAATCAACATTCAATTCACGGGCAACAGCTCTGGTGGACATTCCTGCAGTCAGCATGCCAATTGCACGCTCCCTCAAAACTTGTGACATCTGTGGCATTGTGCTGTGTGATAAAACTGCACATTTTAGAGTGGCCTTTTATTGTGGCCAGCCTAAGGCACACCTGTGCAATAATCATGCTGTCTAATCAGCATCTTGATATGCCACACCTGTGAGGTGGATGGATTATCTCGGCAAAGGAGAAGTGCTCACTAACACAGATTTAGACAGATTTGTGAACAATATTTGAGAGAAATAGGCCTTTTGTGTACATAGAAGAAGTCTTAGATCTTTGAGTTCAGCTCATGAAAAATGGCTGCAAAAACAAAAGTGTTAATTTTGTTCAGTGTAACTAAAAGATGTTGGGTTTTAATATTACACAAATTAATTATTTTGTTCAGACATCTGTATTATTTTTCCTAATTTAATGTGTGACATGTCGTAATAACAAATGTCCAACTTGTAAGTTCTGCAGAGCTGGACATTTTAGTAAAGATCAAATAAACGAGTTCAATGAATGAAAACCAACCTGTTTGTTCCTCAGTATCTTCATGTTTGGTTCTGAATGCTTCTTCAATCTTCATGTCTTCACTCTCCTCTTTAATAAACTCCATCTTTGTTTGTTCCTCAGTATCTTCATGTTTGACTCTGAATGTTTCTTCAATCTTCATGTCTTCACTCTGCTCTTTAATAAACTCCATCTTTGTTTGTTCCTCAGTATCTTCATGTTTGACTCTGAATGCTTCTTCAATCTTCATGTCTTCACTCTCCTCTTTAATAAACTCCATCTTTGTTGGTTCCTCAGTATCTTCATGTTTGAATGTTTCTTCAATCGTCAGGTCTTCACTCTCCACTTTAATAAATGCCATCTTTATAATAGTGTCACATGGATCTGTAAGAGATGAATCACAGAGTCCTTAAGTTCTCAAGTTAAGATCTCAGTCGCTTCAGCAGGAGTTTTTCTGCGAGTTTGGACAATTTGTTCTGTTTAAGATGAGAATAATTAACAGAAAGAAAAATAAGTGCAAACTAAATCTGAGTGCGTCTCAATCAGCTAGTTCAGTAGTCAGTACACTGTTAAGGGAGTCAGTCGATAGTTAATGGACTTAAATGGGCATTAAAAACACTCAAACTAGTGCTACAAATTAATTACAAATTAAAGAGATGCTTAATTTTTAGGAATTTATTGTTTACAGTTAGTATTGATTTGTAGATTACATTTAATATATTTCACTTTCAAGAAATAATTTGCAGTTGGTTTGTAAAATTTGTCATGACATGTTTGAGACTGTTGTTCTCGCTGCACTATGACTTTGAGCATCAGTTTTTCCATCAGCTGCGTCCCAATTCGTAGGCTACATCCTTCGAAGGCCTCATTTGTAGGCCGATTGCGTCACCACGGCGCGACGAAGGCTGTCGTAATTCGAACGCGACTTCAAATGCAGCCTCCGTTTCGCGAGCAAATGAAGGATACAACAGATGGATCCTTCGCAGCCTACCCTAACCCAGAATTCACAGCGCGCCGGTGAAGACGGGACTTTTATTCAAACAAAATAGCTGGTGATGGTTCTGTGGCAGCCGACTAATACACTTCTAAATGTAAGTATCGTGTAATTTACTCAAATAGCTAGCAAAACAAACGTTAAGTCAGGGGTCTTAAAGATGTGACGTTAAACTAACAATACCACTGTACAGATTAATTTGTTAGGTGGTCTGAGGCATAAGTTTTTGTATTTATTAAATTAAGGGCTGAATATGATACCGTATCGTCCCGAATATAAGACAATGTTTTTTTCTTGGAAATACATCTGAAAAAACGCGGTCGTCTTATATTCAGGGTCTAGACTTTGACATGTCAGTAATACACCAACAACAATAGGTGGCGCCAAATACGCGTGTGCCATGAAATAGGTAATGTAATGCGTGTTGTAAAGATCGCGAGTAAAAACAAAAGAGAAAGAAAAGCTTACAGCTGCATGAGTCGAGACTGTCACGTTAGCCTGATGGGACCAAACTCTCTTTGTGATTTTAAAACGTAAGACAGTACCCAGATTTGAAGACTACAGTAAGATTTAACTTCTACTGTTAATAAGATTTTGGTAGGCTACTATTAGATGGATAATTCAGATGGGCTACCTGTTTTTTTTTTTGGTATATCAAAAAGTGTATTTTAAATTTGATTGTTGGTACATTTGACCAGTTTTTTCCATACTTTCAAAACAAAAATTAAAATAGGAAAAATATGCAATATGCAATATGAGAATAATTGAAGACGATGTCTTGAAATGTGTTTTACTGAGAAAAAACAAGATTTTGTTTTTAAAAAGCCTTTTTCCAAAAGGTACATCTAGAAAAAGGGGGGTCGTCTTATATTCGGGCCAATACGGTAAATCCTTTACTGGGGACAAAAACTCTGCCAGTGTGGCTCGGAGGTACATTTGTAATATTTCCACTAGGACCTCTTGTGTACATAACAATTAGCCCTCACCCTATATAAAGCCCACAACAATAAGACAAGAAGTAGATAAGGCTACTTAATAAAACTTTCACTTGTATTTTTATTTTATTTATTTATTCTTTGTAATGCTGTCATGCAAGACATGTCCACAAAGGTTTTAGGCAAACTTGATGATCCAGAAATACGATTTCTGGAGTATTTTGTATGCGTGTCATATTTTCTAACCTTAAGATTGCAGCCCTGTCTTAATATTTTTAATAAGTCTTTCCTTTTTCTCTTCTTTTAGGTCAGTTCGGGAGAAAACGGGGCTGCTGGGAAACTTAAAAATGAAATGAATGAAGTTGCTCCGTACATTTATTTTGTCATTTAAATGATTTGTGAGTGAAGCCAAGTCATTTCTGTGCATCATTTTAGTTTTTGTATTACAAGTTGAAACTTGTAAATAAAAGACAAGTAGTAGTTCCGGAAATTGTTTCTTTTTGCTAAGCAAATTTGTAAATGACAGCAATTCTATACTTTTTTTTTGTGTGCATCTAAATTAAATGAAAATAAATTGTTCTATACTGAAAGTGCTTTTTTACAACTTTAATTACAAAATAACTTTAATTAATCTCCAGTGTTTGAGTGCATATCTCCACTGCCCAGCACTGGGACGTTCAGCTTTATCCTGCAGTACAGGAGTCTGGTCTGATTTAGGGAAAGAAGGAAAGGACTAATTGTGTAGAGCTATGAAGTAACTGGTGGAACAAATACTGAGTTACTTTAGTAAAGTACTTTCAGTAACTACTAATAGCGCATTGAGGAAAAACTGCATGCATTTAAAACCTTAAGTACAAGTATTATCTTGCATACTGTAATGTACTTAAGGTATGTAGAGTAAAAATAAAGGTATGATATGATGGTCTGGCATTAATATTACTGCTGCGGTGTATGTTGCATTTAATTTTTTACATCATTACAATCTCCTAAATCGAATCCCAATACTTACATTTAAAGTGTAATTAAAAGTAATAAAAAAATAAAATCTCAGAATGGCAGCTCTCTTCTCGCACCGTTGCTACGCCGGACACCTGCGAAGGCTAGACTCTTTTTTATTATTATTATTCAATGTGTTGGGACACTAACACAGAAAGGCATTCATAACTGGGAGATTTACAAGTAATGACTTGAGATTACACTCAATTTTCATTCGCACTCTGTACATCTTATAACAAAATACATTTAAAAATACAATAAAAACACTGAGGAAGAAAAATAAAGACAAAGAAGAAGCAGGGGAGTAAGTTAGGGGAGGTTTTCACAGTATGACACCGAAGTCCTCTAATAAAGTATATAAAAATCTTGCTTTGGGACTTCTCATCCCTCTGAACGTCTCCAAATACAATACAAATTCCTCTTTTAACACCACTAATTGTTGGGGGAGTTTTGAAAAATGTACATTTATGAATGTAAAATTATTTATTACACAGGATATCATTTTATCCTTAAATAACAAACTTAATTTCCCATGAAAGGATCAGTCTTGCAGGTAGTCTTTGGTGTTTACAACAGAATGCAACATTCAAGAATGTTTAGTGCCTTTAGTGCTAGACTCCTCTCTTCTGGCCAGAGACTGAATTCCTCTCTATTATAAACTGATTCACGCTATATGCAGCGAAATGAGACGCACCTTTTCTATCATAAGTGGATGCAAAACAACGAATTCGTTGCACAGATAGCCTGAACCCTTTAAACACTTAAAACCACGAACCTTTCTTCATCCGAATCCCACCAGCTGCAGGAGCCGCCGCGTGACTGCAGACCACGAAACCAAAATAAAAGTCCCGTTCACACTCTGCTCCCGAAAATCACTAACGTGCAGAAAAGTACACACAAATAACACAATAGACGAGATAGAGTTTAAGTGTTGCCTAATCATGTGCTGAAAATATTAGGAACTAGCAGAGGTCACAGCCCTTCACCTGTCAGTGTCTCATAAACATAAAGCTTTCAGAGAATTACAAGCTTACTGGTCATGTTGTTTTCTTCATGTAGTCGAATAGACATATCAGTTAAATCCACAAGAGGTGCATACAGTGAGCTTATTCATCACTAGTTACCCTGTTGAAAAAAACAGCATATGCTGGTTAGGTATGTTTTGACGCTGGGATGCTGGTTTAAGCTGGTCCTTTGCTGGTTTAAACTGGTCCTTTGCTGGTTTATGCTGGTCATGTGCTGGCAAAGGACCAGCATAAACCTGCAAAAACCAGCAAAAGGACCAGCTTAAACCAGCAAAGGACCAGCATAAACCAGCAAAGGACCAGCATAAACCTGCAAAAGGACCAGCATAAACCTGCAAAAACCAGCAAAGGACCAGCATAAACCAGCAAAGGACCAGCATAAACCAGCAAAGGACCAGCCATCCGAATCCCACCAGCTGCAGGAGCCGCTGCGTGACTGCAGACCACGAAACCAAAATAAAAGTCCCGTTCACACTCTGCTCCCGAAAATCACTAACGTGCAGAAAAGTACACACAAATAACACAATAGACGAGAACAGCGTTTAAGTGTTGCCTAATCATGTGCTGAAAATATTAGGAACTAGTAGAGGTCACAGCCCTTCACCTGTCAGTGTCTCATAAACATAAAGCTTTCAGAGAATTACAAGCTTACTGGTCATGTTGTTTTCTTCATGTAGTCGAATAGACATATCAGTTAAATCCACAAGAGGTGCATACAGTGAGCTTATTCATCACTAGTTACCCTGCTGAAAAAAACAGCATATGCTGGTTAGGTATGTTTTGACGCTGGGATGCTGGTTTAAGCTGGTCCTTTGCTGGTTTAAGCTGGTCCTTTGCTGGTTTAAGCTGGTCCTTTGCTGGTTTAAGCTGGTCCTTTGCTGGTTTAAGCTGGTCCTTTGCTGGTTTAAGCTGGTCCTTTGCTGGTTTAAGCTGGTCCTTTGCTGGTTTAAGCTGGTCCTTTGCTGGTTTAAGCTGGTCCTTTGCTGGTTTATGCTGGTCATGTGCTGGCAAAGGACCAGCATAAACCTGCAAAAGGACCAGCATAAACCTGCAAAAACCAGCAAAGGACCAGCATAAACCAGCAAAGGACCAGCATAAACCTGCAAAAGGACCAGCATAAACCAGCAAAAGGACCAGCTTAAACCAGCAAAGGACCAGCAAAGGACCAGCATAAACCAGCAAAGGACCAGCATAAACCAGCAAAGGACCAGCTTAAACCAGCAAAGGACCAGCATAAACCAGCAAAGGACCAGCTTAAACCAGCAAAGGACCAGCTTAAACCAGCAAAGGACCAGCTTAAACCAGCAAAGGACCAGCATAAACCAGCAAAGGACCAGCTTAAACCAGCATCCCAGCGTTTTTTCAACAGGGTAAGTCCACCTTTTTGTATGCCCTTCTGTGTGTATCACAATTATAGTACTTGTTTACTACTGGCAACTAGGCTTTGGAGCGAAACCATTTAAATGTAAAAATTGAAATAAAAAACATAACTACGTTTTTAAACTATATTTTAAATAGCCTCTTCATGCGCTGTTTATATACTGACACTATTGGTGTAGTGAAGAGTGACTCCAAATAGTCTATATACTGTACAACTTGATTACTTAATCATATGAATTAAATTCAAACTTATACTAGTAGTTTTGCACAGTGTTTTCACACATTTTGTTGCATGCAATGCTTTATTACAGCGTGCATTTTTGATTGCACTTAAAGCTGCAGTCCGTACCTTGTTTTGAATAAAAATAATCTGAAATCAATATTTGAGCAAGTACATGTGACCAGCCAGTGTTCAAAACTATCGCCTTACTTTAGCCCGATTCACAGCGGTTATCTTATAATAATGTTTTCTAATTTGAGAGGTACGGGTAGGTTTTCGCGGGAAATTCGAGCATGGCACTGCGTCATTACGTCACGTCTGTAACATAAAGAAGTTGTGGCTACTAGGCTATCTATCGCATGTGAGGATCCTGCAGGTGGCCGATCGTTTATAGCCTTTTCTCACAGCAGCTGGAATAATTAAATTTATCATTTTGATGGCGGATTGTAATCCAGGAAGGATTATGTGCTTATGAAACACATGTGAATTAAATTTAATTATATTCCAGTTATAAATGTGCTTCTGATTAGAGATAGCCTGGGATTACAAAGATTTGTATTTGAAAGAAAACCAGTTCGAAGGGAGCATAATTTGCTTTGGGTTAAAATAATTTCTCAATATGAAATTCGAAGAGTATGACAATTAGATTAGACTGTGCAGAAATTGAAATCCACACGCTAATACACACTATACTCATAGTCACCAATGCTGATGTTGTTAACATTAATCATTTGAGAATAAAGTATAACGATAATAATACTTTGAACGGTTTGATGTGATATGAGCTAACCAATCGTTAGATTAAATCACCATTGGTAGCATGATTTATGGTAATGCTTTTTTCCGGTCAGAACAAATGTGGCAGACTTGTTACTTGTTCAGATGGCAATATACGGTGAAAATTCTTATTTGGGTCATATTCCAAGACGTAGGCTAGAATCTGTGATTGCGAAGTACAGTGAATATCCACACCGGTGCAGTGACTGACTGCCACACATACTCCTCAAAACATTAGATTCATCCGCGCTGGAGCCGCGCAGACTCACAACGATGAGCTAGATAATTCTGCACACAGCTGCAATTACAGGTTTTCAAACAAAGATGGCAACAAAGAGGCAGAACTTACGGACTGCAGCTTTAACTCGATGCGTAAAAATATTGACTGGATCAGAAGTCGTTGTTGTGTTTTCTCCTCTCTTTCCTTCCTCTTCCATTCTGCAGCCCACTTTATCTTCAATTTTAAAAACTGCAGTGAGAAATAGGGTTTTGTGTGACCCTTTTCTGTTGCTGTTCAGATGAGCAGGAGAAATAGTGCAGCATTTTTTTTACACCTATGTGTGTTAATGTTGCTAGTGTGTTATGCTGTTGTATTATTTTTAATGAAATGAGGACAGAGTCTCGTTCTGCTTGACTGTAAACAACACTTATTTTATTACACTTCTGCCCTCACATATCAACGTGACTTACTTTTGTCACCCACTAGAGGCTATATACAGGAACTGCATAACATATATAATACTCGTGATGAATCTATATTCAAACAGCTTGAATATTACATCCCCTTTATTGTCTTAGATTTTTCAAGCTGTTTAATGCCACTCAGCGGGTGTTGCATGCATCAGTCCAAAAGAAGTTAAATAAAAAGCGCCCATCCACAAAAAAGTGTCTCACACGGCTCTGGGGGGTGAACAAGGCCTTCTGTAGCGAATAAAAGATCCATATTTAAAACGTAATAATCACTTTAATGTAGCTTGCGACAACAGTTGTATACGGAAGCAGCTCCGGGCGGATGACGTATGAGGTCAGCTTTGCGCATGCGCCGCTCAGAAGTGACGAATGCGGAAGCGCAGCGGAGAAATCAAAACAAAATGTCAGTCACGAATTAGAAGCACAAAACGAGGATTTGTAAAGAAGAATGTCGGAGGATTTCGATATAAACCAAGAGGAGACTGGTTTTCCTTTGCTAAAGTAAGGAAATTTTGCTTCCTTTGCTGCTGTTACCAAACGTTGGTTTTCACGAGACTCACCAACGCATGCGCAACGCTGACCTCATACGTCATCCGCCCGGAGCTGCTTCCGTGTACAACTGTTGTTAGATTGTTTTTCTGAGAGAAAACTGGACAATGCATTATATTTTTTCGCCTTTTCTACGTGTAAAAATCACTATTTCGGAGATAACGAGTGTTGCCGACTTCATCTCTTAAGCCGAAAACAAAGAAAGTACTAGTGGATCAATAAATTATTAAAACGTTAATGCAGTCTCCTTGCTGGTTTTCCCTGACACATTCATAATTATTATATCTTCCGGTGCACTGTGGCAAGTTTTTGTTGTGTGTGTGTGCACGCAATTGAAGGCAATTAAAGGCTCGTTATTATGATTTATATGGTTTCTTAATAAACGTGCGACTAATAGCCGACTCGTGCTAGAAATGAACGACTACTAAGCGACCAGAAAAATCTTTAGTCGAGGGTGGCCCTATGCAGGATGTTTATAAAGAGTGGGCATTCTGTTCCGTTCTGTTCCATATAATGTTTTCTATTTTGTGAACTTATTTTAACATGCGCCTATTTAATCTTAATTCATTTAATCTTTATTTTAAAGTGTAACCAATTGTGCTTTCATATTTAAACACGTTTGCTTTATTACACTTCTGTTTTTAGTTTGTTATTCTGTTTTTGAATGGCTTTCTTTAAATTCAAGTTCTGTTTTCTCATTCTTGTCGAATATTTTTTTTAAATAAATGCAAGGGATAAAAGACATATAACGTTTTGCTCTGTCTAAAAATGTGAGCTTGTGAACTTGTATATGATCATCTGTTTAAACATCAGCTATTTATTTATTTATTTAAATTGGGGAAAAAATCACTTTCCAACCAGTCTACCCTGCTTTTTCAACACTCTAAATACTTGATTGAATTAAATTAATTGAAAAGTGTAGTGTAGTAGTAGTAATAGAATATGTTTGCGGTCGTAATGATGACAGTAGAGTGCAAAAAATAGTATCTGTTCCGTGCTCCGGCGCGGTTAGCGCTCACACTGCATGCGTACCGCGCCTGAGCCCAACCGAACCGGGCCAGGGCCGGCTAAACGAACCGCGCTCACACTAGTCATTTCCCGCGAAAACCTACCCGTGATGATTTAATAAAGTAATTTTTAATTAAATTTCTTCAATTCGTGGATCACATATTTTTTGCCGTGTCATGAGCACAGCTGTCGGAATATGTGTCAAAAGTCAGATCGCAAGTATGCATTTAACCTGTTGGAATGCATAATTGAATTATTAAACTGAAGTGTCAAACCTTTTATCTATGACAGTAATGGTGACAAAATAAATATGCACAACTCAAATACTGGATAAATTAAGCACACTTCAAGCAATGTCATCACTAATATTTCACTCCAACAGTAGTCAAATAGTTGCAACATTATGCATTTAGCCTATATGATGTAGTCGAGATTTAATGTAATATGTTACTATTTTTATTGAGCAAACAATGTGTCACCTGGTGGTGATTTCGCAAACGAGTTTCACATGTGACCGATTGTATTTGCCGCTGCGGCATTGACACGGCAGTAAGCACGGCCGTAATAGGCATACTGGTTGACTACCTAATGTATTACATCAGTAAATTTGGGAGGCTGCAGACAAACGTGAGATGAAGTGGATTACTCGTGGAAAGAGTTTGTGTTCTACATGACTTTCTGACGCCACGTGATGCACATGATGGTGACGTTGCAAATGTTGATTGGCCACATGAAGGAAGTTCAAGAAGCCTTTTGAACACATTATATATTAATATTGTATATTAAATATATCGCTGTGCAACTGGCTGTTGGACTTCCTGACTGGAAGACCTCAGGCAGTACGGGTCGGCAGCAACACATCCAGCACCATCACACTGAACACTGGGGCCCCCCAAGGATGTGTGCTGAGCCCCCTCCTCTTCACTCTGCTGACCCACGACTGCACACCGTCACACAACTCCAACCTCCTTATCAAGTTTGCGGATGACACGACTGTAGTGGGTCTCATTAGCAACAGAGATGAGACAAACTACAGGAGCGAGGTGAGCCGCCTGGCCGGGTGGTGCAGTGACAACAATCTCTCTCTGAATGTGGAGAAGACGAAGGAGATTGTTGTTGACTTCAGGAGAGTGCGCACTCAGCATGCCCCTCTGACCGTCAATGGTGTGACTGTGGAGAGGGTGAGCAGCACCAAGTTCCTGGGTGTGCACATCACAGAGGATCTCTCCTGGACTGACAACGCCGCAGCACTGGCCAAGAAAGCACAGCAGCATCTCTACTTCCTCCGCAAACTGAGAAGAGCCAGAGCCCCGGCCCCCATCATGTGCACCTTCTACAGAGGCACCATCGAGAGCATCCTGACCAGCTGCATAACTGTGTGGTATGGCGCCTGCAACGCGTCCTGCCGCAAGACACTTCAACGCATAGTGAGAGCAGCTAAGAAGATCGTTGGTGCCTCTCACCCCCCCCTTCAGGACATCTACAACCCCCGTCTCACCCGCAAAGCCCTCTGCATTGCAAGTGATCCCACCCACCCGACACACAGCTTCTTCAGTATGCTGCCATCAGGGAGGAGACTGCGGAGTCTCCAGGCCAGGACCAGCAGACTGAAGGACAGCTTCATCCATCAGGCTGTCAGGAAGCTGAACTCCCTCCCGACCTTGCCCCCCCTCCCCTCTTTTGCCCCACGCAACTCTGAACTCTGACGGACTCTCCCACTCCCTCCTCCCTAATACACACACACACACTGTCACTCAGTCTGAATAAGCTCTTTTGCACTACAATCATTATATCTGCACTGTTGTTTACTTTACTGGTTTGCACTCTATCTGCCATATGCCTTGTGCTTTATATACATATATTTTTTTTTTACATTTTACCTTATTTGTACATTTGTATAGTTGTATTATGTATATAATCTGTACCTATCTGTATTTATGTTATCTGTATGCACCAAGGGTCTGAGAGTAACGCAATTTCAATTCTCTGTGTGTATGTGCTGTACATGTGGAAGAATTGACAATAAAGCAGACTTGACTTGACTTGACTAAATAATAAGAGTATTTTCTATGTATGATGAGAACATTCAAAAGTGTATGAAAGATTGATTCAATTGTACTACAAGTGGTAACTGAATACTTACTTTTTTTTTTTTTTTACAAAGTATGTGAAAAGCACATTTTAGTTCATATTTGTGGGGTCCCAAAATAGCACAGCTGAGTGTACTCAAGTACGTGTATTTTACTGCACTTTTTTCACCTGGGTTCACATGTGCATACAATATTCATATCATAAATCTCCTCCTCCTGAACAACTTTATAAGTGTAAAAATATGCTCTTGACCTGGTGTACCCAAACGTTTAAACAAACTTAAAAAAAAAAAAAATTTGGTAAGCTCATGTATCATATGATTCCTAACAAGCATGCAAAATTTTATGGAGATCGGGCAAAATTTGGCACTCTAAAAAGTAAAAATGAATATATTCCTATTGCAAATTCCCTGAAATTACCATTATAACCACTAAGATGGCAGCAATAGGTAAGTATGTTGGAAAACAATGTTCCGCTAAATGAATACATTTATTTGATACGACCCCGCCTTAGGGTCAAGGAGGTAACATAAATAAAGAATACTGGGCCTGCCTTTTACCATTTCTGTGTTTTGTTTTTATTTTCTGTTTATACCAAATCTGTAAAAAAAAAATTTAGTTCTGAATCTCTTTCCACAGCTAGGGCATGTGAACAGCTTTTCTCCAGTGTGACTTCAAGGTCTCCCTTGTTAGTGAACCTTTTTTCCACATTGTTGGCAGTTGAAATATCTCTCTCCACTGTGAACACTCATGTGAACTTTGAGGTTTGTTGACAGGAACTCTTTCCACACTGTTGGCAGGTATAAGGCTCCTCTCCAGTATGAATTCTCATGTGGTTTTTAGGGTCTCCTTTTCGATTTAAACTATAGGCCCTTTTGCACCGCTTTAGTTCCAGAACTAAACGTACGGTACTAAAGTACTGGGACGATTTTGCGCGAACTATTTCCCAGTACCATTTAAAGAGTTGCATTCGCACTGACAGTGTGTACTAAGAAGTGACGTAAGCCGGTCGACAGCGACGTCATTTGTGCGCGGCGTTCAACAACAGAAACAAAGAAGAACAACATTAACAACAGGAGGATGGAGGACGCTGTGATCGGAGCTGTGTTTTTGTTGCGTCTCGCGGGTTTCACAATAATGGACATGGAAAGTCGACGTATACGTAAAGCGATTGAAAGAACGGAAAGGAGGACTAAGAATCTCCAACGACAACTGGCAGTGCTACATTTGCTACAAGCACTTCAGCGTCCGTCCATCTATCGCTGTTCTCCATACTTGCGAAATAAGTTGGCATGCTTAAAGTATGTTTACACGGCGTTTTAAATCATCGCGGGTGAGGGCTTTTTCATACGTGTTTGGCCAATCAATGTCTACTTACGTCACGATTAGTACCAGTTGTGCTGGTTAGACCCTGCTCCGGAGTAGGAGCTAATTTGGTTCTCGAAAAAGGCAGTCCGGTACTAAAATCGCACACCCAGTTCCGGCGGTGCGAACACGCCGAAAAGTGGGTAGTTCCACAATTAGTTCTGGTACTATGAAAAGGTTCCTGCGGTGCGAAAGGCCCTTATTTCCACAGTTTGCAGGCATAAGGCTTCTCTCCGGTGTGAACTGCAATGTGCCTGTTAAGGGTTCCTTTTTGAGTGAAACTTAGTCCACATTGAGGGCAGATGTAAGGTTTCTCTCCAGTGTGAATTCTCTTGTGCCTTTTAAGGGTTCCTTTATTAATGAAACTTTTCCCACATTGTTGGCAGGTGTAAGGCTTCTCTCCAGTGTGAATTCTCAAATGGATTTCGAGGCTTGCTTTTTTGGTTAAACTTTTTCCACATTGGTGGCAGTTGAAATATCTCTCTCTAGAGTGACTACTCATATGGACTTTGAGGTTTCCTTGTTGACAGAAACTCTTTCCACACTGTTGGCAGGTATAAGGCTTATCTCCAGTATGAATTCTCATGTGGTTTTTAAGGCCTCCTTTTCGAATGAAACTATTTCCACACAGTTTGCAGGCATAAGGCTTCTCTCCGGTGTGAACTGCAATGTGCCTGTTAAGGGTTCCTTTTTGAGTGAAACTTAGTCCACATTGAGAGCATGTGTAAGGTTTCTCTCCTGTGTGAATTCTCTTGTGCCTATTAAGGGTTGCTTTTTTAATGAAACTTTTTCCACATTGTTGGCAGGTGTAAGGCTTCTCTCCAGTGTGAATTCTCAAATGGATTTCGAGGCTTGCTTTTTTAGTGAAACTCTTTCTACACTGTTGGCAGATGAAATGACTTCTAGCTCCTGTGTTTTGAGCTCTCTTTTGTGAAGTCGGTTTAGTTTGTGGGCAACTAAACAAATTTTCTCCAGTGAAATCATTTTTCTCACACTGATCTTTGTCTTCCATTTCATTTAGTTTTTCACTTTTCTTTTTCAGCAGCATCAGGTCTAAAGCAGAAAGAGACAAATACAAGTTAATCCCATTTTAATGGCACAAAGTAGGGCTGCAGCATTAAATCATAACATAAAATGAAATTATGAAAATCATCGACAACGATTCTCATTATCGATTAGTCGGGTCTGCCCTCAGTGCACATCCAACTTCAGACAGTTGCGTCAAATTACAGCACTGAATTACCATTTCTATGGACAAAATGCATCTAAAAATAGTGGAGGAAACAGAATGAGATGCTGCGGGAGAGTTACGTGCTCCAAGCTGCCCAAAACATGAGAATTCTTTATTTTAAGCTTTAAGCTAATGCATTAGCGTAATGGCTTGCCCTGTCACCCAGCTAACCATTTTTGGTTCTCAGAACGTTCTGGGAATGTTAGTTCCCTTTCAAGGGAACTATGAACTGCGTCCTCTAGGGGTCGCTATGGGGAACACCTTCAGTGTGACCAGTGTCTGAAGATGAGATGCTGCGGGAGAGTTACGTGCTCCAAGCTGCCCAAAACATGAGAATTCTTTATTTTAAGCTTTAAGCTAATGCATTAGCGTAATGGCTTGCCCTGTCACCCAGCTAACCATTTTTGGTTCTCAGAACGTTCTGGGAATGTTAGTTCCCTTTCAAGGGAACTATGAACTGCGTCCTCTAGGGGTCGCTATGGGGAACACCTTCAGTGTGACCAGTGTCTGAAGCATATATCTAAAAACGACAATAACATTGGCCGGCGACAGCCTATGGCGTCACTACCGGTGCGACTATAGTATAAATAGGCACCGGAAGAACATGTCATCCTCTTCTTCGTCTTCACTGACCGTTTGTTTAAGTTGTTACGCTAAACACGACTAGGAGTGCATGTTTCTCGCCAGAGGCTTTGCTCTGATACCTGCAGTTTCACACGGCTCGCGTGCTGTGTGTTGAAGAGCAAGCGCGTTCAGCTCTCGAGGGAGTTGGATGCACTCTGCATTCATTGCTTATTTCTTGTGAGGGATAAGCATGAATTGAATGCGTTCGTTTCACAGGAGGCGGCTTGTGCTCATTGTGATGTATTTGCGGGACTTCTGAGGGGGATGTGAGTATTTCACCATTTACGCGAGTTTGTAGATAGCGCTTGCATGAGTGCGTTTTCCTCTCGCGGGAATAGCGATGCATTTGCGGCCTTTTTTCGTCATTCGTGCTTGATTTCTGAGGTAGTCTAGTGGTTGGGTGGAGCGTGTTTAGCTCCCGCAGGAGCTGAATGCATGAAAAGACCTGACGGGACATTTCTCCATAACAGTAATTTCCTTTTGTTTATATAGGAAATGTATAGTGTGGATCTGTCTGCAGTTATTGGATAGATGGTTTATATCATGTCCTTCTCAGATAACCACATTATACTACACTCCGACTTGAAAAAAAAGAAAATTTCTTGTCCCGCATCCACATTCCAGCATACTAGTTATGCCAACATCAAGGGGATGCATGAGAATGGTTATGAGAAGATGCCACCTGTTGAAGAGACGCTGGCCTGCTATCTCTCCATTAGGGAGACATCGTTTCTTAAGGCACGGCAGCAGGTCAGGCTGAAGTCTCCTTGCACACCATGGTGGTGCTTCAGGCTTTTCAGGCTGATCTGCTGAAAGACCTGGATAAAGGCAGGGTCTATCCCCTATGAGGTGGCTGAGTTGCGTCGCACCACGGATCTTGTTCTCTGTGCCGCTAAGCAGGCCGCCACTGCCATTGACAGAATGGCAGCCATGGTGGTTATGGAGAGACATCTGTGGTGAGTCTGGTGGTTATCGGGTCGAAAGAGAAGGGCTTTCTTCTTGATGGTTTCCCCTTCTGAGTTTTTTCGGCACTTCCGTCGAGAGGAAGGTCGTGAGGTTTTTAGGAAGCCAAGACGTGCTCGGCGGCCTTTTAAATCCTTCATTCCACGAGGGTCCAGGCTTCGGACTTCGCCTGCAGCCTATATCTTGAGCCTGAGTCATGCGCGGG
The DNA here is from genome assembly GCF_001515645.1 of Sinocyclocheilus grahami. Classification (NCBI taxonomy): domain Eukaryota; kingdom Metazoa; phylum Chordata; class Actinopteri; order Cypriniformes; family Cyprinidae; genus Sinocyclocheilus; species Sinocyclocheilus grahami. Next base: position 69,787 of record NW_015506766.1, read on the forward strand.
AGCCACGGTTGGGGAGTACGATCCATTTTCATCTTCTGAGTGAGTACGATCCATTTTCATCTTCTGAGTACATGCTTCCTATCCTCTGGCCAGGTGCGAACTACTCATTTCTCACCGAGAGGTCTCCCGAGATTTGAATCGTTCCTTAACCTTCATGCACATTCTCTGAGTTCAATGCTCCATAGATGGTCGGGCGCGCGAGTCATCACTGTCACACTGCCCTTAGGGTTGAACCAATAATCACCCCTCTGTGGAGTGGGCTGGAGTACACTGCATTCCCTGAGGTAAGAGGGATTTGTGTTACTATGGGAAACCCCTCCTTTGAGCTTCTGCTCTGAGGAGTAGTAAGCTCTATATGCATGAATGGTTATTGGGACCCACTATTTCTTCAGATTCTATCGGGTCTGGTTATACGGGACCCACGCTCTCTATCGAGCTGCACCAGTCTATCGCCCCCTTCTGGTCGAGCTAAGAAGTGCTCCCCTATCTGTGAGGGTTAGCTAGGAGTCGCTCTGTGGCAGTGACATCAGGTAGTTGGGCTGCTTCCCTGATAAGCTGCCTCTATTCGGGCCAAGTCAGGCAGTGCTCCCCTCACTTCAGAGGGTTGTCTTTGAGCCTGCCACTCCCGATTGAGTGGCTGAGGACTTCTGGGCATCTGTGAGCAGATCTCTATAAAATCTATACTATGGTAAGTGCACACACTAAGCTTCTGTGCACTTCCTAAAATCCACATGGTGGTAAGTGTGCACGCTAAGCACTCTGCGCACTCTCTTAAATCCTGTATGGTAAGGGTTACGCGTTGTTAGCCTTGTTCCCTTTCTCTGAGTCGGCTTAGGCCCCGGTACTTGCCTTGGGCTCCACTCGACTAGTGTGTCTCTGTTGATACACTTTTAAAGCATCACTCCCCTCACTGTAGAGGATTATTTATGAGCATGGTGCTTTCTTACGAGCGTTCAAGTCCTCTCCCCTTCTGAGGAGTTGAATTCCCCGCTCCGTGGGCTGTTCTCGTGGTGGTGTTTAGCAATGCTTGCCTATGAGCACGCTACTTCTTTTTTGAATTCGAAGTTCTCCTCTCATGTGGAGAGTTGAGTTCTCGGTTTTCCCAGAGCACCTGGAACCGGCAACATCAGGCGAACTAGGCCCTTCCTCTGCCTCCCTGATGCGCTGAGTTTTTGGCTAAGCTTGCAGTACGCTTACTCTTCAGGATTTCTAATGAACATGCTATAGGTTGAGCCCCCTCTCGCACTGAGAGCTGGGTGTTATGCTCCCTCAGCTAGGTAACTTACTGCTAGCCATTCCAGCATTATAGCATGAGGATGAGTTGGTGCTTCTCAGATGTATTGTTCTTGGGATGCGCCATTTCCATCTATACAGGTGCATCTCAATAAATTAGAATGTCGTGGAAAAGTTCATTTATTTCAGTAATTCAACTCAAATTGTGAAATTCGTGTACTAAATAAATTCACTGCACACAGACTGAAGTAGTTTAAGTCTTTGGTTCTTTTAATTGTGATGATTTTGGCTCACATTTAACAAAAACCCACCAATTCACTATCTCCTTCAGAGTGCCATGAGGGCCCCTTAGAACGGTATCTTTAAAATCCATGATATGGTAAGTCTCTGTGCACTTTCTAAAAGCCACATTAAGCTTTTTGCGTTCTTTCTAAAATCCTGTATGGTAGGGGCTACGCTTCATGCCCTTTCTTGAGTCGGTTAGGCCCCGGTTCCACCTTTGGCACTACTCCACCTATGTATCCTCAGGATACCTACTTTAACAGGGTGTTGCAACTAGGGGTCTGTTGAGACAGTTCCTTCAGCAAGCTCATGCAGAGCAAGCGGTAGCCCCCTGGGTGACAGGCCAAGACCCAGTACGATTCTAGGCACTTGGTCGTATCTCCCTAAAGTAATCTATTCCTGATTCCAAGCCTTGAGCTCTACCCCGGGCCCAGGAGTTCTGGCCCTAACCAGTACATTTTTGGGGGGTATGAAGTTTAGGCCTTTGGCAATAGGGGATAATGTCACTGACAGCCGTCTTAACATCCCAGGGGCAACTCCCTTAAAGCTTTGCTAGAGTTGGTACTTAGTGCTCGCCTGTGGTTTGGCATGTACTCCCCTCAGCATGGTGGCATGGGTATACCGTTCCCCATAGCGACCCCTAGAGGACACAGTTCCCTGAGTAGGGAACGAGACACTGCGTCCTCTAGGTTTCCTGCCATACTTCGGACGCAAGCTTCATCCTCATGAATATGCTGGGTTTCTCTCATATCTAAAGACTGCAACACACCAGTTTTTGTTCCGTGATGAGTTATACAATCAAATCCTTTCATGATAACATACAGTATACACGCTGCTAATAATTTATTAATTGCGAGATTCATTGGTCATAACAGAACTTTTGTGAGATCGCGATGAACAAAGAGTGACAGCTTTTTAGTGGGTATAAAGAGCGCTCTTTGCAAGTTTTCTAGGCTTATAATCCATTTAAAATGTAAATTTTGTTTTTTTCGACCACACACACGTTGCAAAGTTTCGGGAATGACATCCGCATATTTATGCGGGATTTGCTCTCGAAGTAGCAGTGATTGACATAGTGATAACCATAGCAATAGATGGGACAAAATATGTGAAAATGTGCATTAAGGGTGCTTTCACACCTGTAGATCGATTGCTTCGTTCCGAAACAGGGATTACAATTATTACAATGTTGCTTTTTATGCTTGGTGTGGTTCGCTTTCACACAGCAATGTTTCTAAACGGACCAAATTTGTTAATACAAGTCACACGCCAGTAAACTGTTCTCTCATTGGTCAAAATTTCACAGTTTATTTTCCGGGATTCCACTTAGATGTCACAGCTGTCATCCGTCAGGATGGAACGACAACAGCTTGGCGGGCTTATTGGGGGGTTTTTTTGTAGACGTCGCTATATAAATGTATCACTTTGAGCAGGAGTCCAGGATTCATCGGGAAAACATTTTTAAAATGCACCTACTAGGAAGAAGAGCAATAAGACGGCATTATAAAATGAAAAAGTGCGCTTTGATTTTGAAAGGCGAAGACATGCTCACCCACAGACATTTAACAAAACGTGAAAAAAATTAAAGGGTATATGAATACTTTTTGTAGGCACATATATATATATATATATATAAACACTGGACCAATTGTGGAGGGCCGCTTGGACCAAAACAGCCAGGGCTGTTTGATGTTTTAGCCCCAGTACAGCCCTGTTCATCAGGATCAGTGTCCATGTGTTTCATTACCAGTTCTTGTTAGTATTGTGTATTTACCTTGGTATCTGTAGTTTCCGTAACCCCAAAATGCCACTCCGTTTTCATTTTTTGTTATTTTGTACATTTTTAAATGACTCAGGTGGCTCACACCAACTTTATTGTTACTAACTTTATTGTATTAAAAACTACTTTAATAGCCTCATCTTATACTGGTTATTCATCAGTATTTGTCATATTCTTACAACTTGTGCTAACTTGTCAAGTAAAGTGGGACAGTATGTGCGGGTCATCCATTTTTGTGAATATTTATGGGTCACAGCTTAATCGCCCTGCAAAAATGTGGGTCCCATGGGCAGACCAGTTGAGAACCACTGCTTTAGAAATATTTATTTCTGTAGAGTTGGACATTTTAATAAGGATCAAATGAGTGAGTTAGGGTTAGGTTTAATGAAAACCAACCTGTTTGTTCCTCCGCATCTTCATGTTTGGCTCTGAATGTTTCTTCAATCTTCATGTCTTCACTCTCCTCTTTAATAAACTCCATCTTTGTTTGTTCCTCAGTATCTTCATGTTTGTCTCTGAATGCTTCTTCAATCTTCATGACTTCACTCTCCTCTTTAATAAACACCATCTTTATAACAGTGTGTCACGTGGTTCTCAGTTGATATTTCTGTGTGTTTAAGATCAGAATAATTAACAGAAAGAAAAATAAACCCAGACTAAATCTGTGGGTGTGTCTCAATCAGCTCCCTAGTCTAGTAGTCAGTGCACTGGTGAGGGAATCAGTCGAGTGAGAGTTAATGGACTTAAAAAACAACCAAAACTAGTGCTCAGATTAATAAAATGACACAAATTATATAGTTTGCATTACATTGAACATTTTAGAGTGGCCTTTTATTGTGGCCAGCCTAAGGCACACCTGTGCAATAATCATGCTGTCTAATCAGCATCTTGATATGCCACACCTGTGAGGTGGATGGATTATCTCGGCAAAGGAGAAGTGCTCACTAACACAGATTTAGACAGATTTGTGAACAATATTGAGTTCAGCTCATGAAAAATGGGGGGGAAAACAAAAGTGTTGCGTTTATAATATTGTTCAGTGTAAGTTTTAGATCTGGTATTCACTCATTTTAAGAATATGTTTAATAAATGACACTTTCATGAAAACAAAATGTCATTTTTGCATTTACACTGTTTTGTGGTCAGCGTGCGGTGATTCGAGCGAGTCAGATCACTGAATCATTTTGTGAAGCAATTGATTCAGTTGACTCGAAAAAGTTTCCAAAATCTCCATTATCTCATTACTACTTGCCAGTGACTGAATTTGTGTTTATGATAAACTGATTCATGGCATAGGGAGAGAAATTAGACGTACCTTTTGTATTACTCGTATGTGTTTGCGCTTTACTCACAGAGATTAACCATTAGTATCACTGGGTAAAAGTATTACAGTGTTACATTCAGTAACAATTTCATTTCACAGTTGTATATACAATTCTCTAAATGACTTGTATTGATTTAAACACTTGATTTAAAGATTAAACACACCTTTCTTTGGCTGAATCACAGATGAAGGAGCGTGGCGCAGTCTGATGACATCACATCGTCAGAACAAAATAAAAGTCTTGTTCCCTAAAGCATAGAATTTTACATCAGAAAACTAATCTAAATAATAAGATATAGAATTAATTTAAGAAATGAATTGCAGAGCTATCAAAAGCCCAAAACTGCTATCAATACAGTTCAGCTTTATATCTAGTATTATATCTAAATGTAAACTGTGAAGTGCTTTCAATTCATGATAAATTAAAGAGCATTTGTGATATTCTTAATTAAAGATACACTCCAGTATCTAGTCTTCAAATTACAGGACTGGAAAAAAAAAACTTATATCAAACTATAATAAATCTGTAGATCAAAATTAAGTTTGTGGTTGCAGATTTAACTATTTGTTTATTTATTAACTGATACTGAATCCTCATGACAATGTATTCATTCCATCACAGTTTCTCCCCAGAACATAAAGCCAAAAACTCAAATTTCAGCTTCATTTGGTTAAAGTGGATTTCATTAAAAGTCACCTTTATTTATATAGCTCTTTATACAATACAGATTGTGACAAAGCAGTTTTAAAGCAGGAAAACAATGTGTCGATAATGCAAGAGGACAATATTAAACATTTAACTTTTCAGTTAGTCACTGATCATCATTGATGTTTGTCCAACTCAGTTCTCTTCCAATAGTGTCTGTGCAATCAAGTCAACAATACTGCCAGAAATAAAGGCCTGGTTTCACAGACACGGCTAGTTAAGCCAGGATTAGGTCGAAGTTCAATTAGTTCAATAAGTACTGACCCAGTGTTAATAACTTTCCATTAAAAAAATTTTTGTTTCAGCTTGCTGTCAGTGTTGTCAAATTAATATGAAAAACCTTCAACAGCAGTGAAAATTGGATTCTGTCTGAAAGGGGCTGTGGAGGTCCTGATTGGGCAGGCTCTTATGAATGATGATGGTCTGTCAAAGAAGAAAGGGAACCAAATTAATTCTTTTAACTTTTGGAGAAAAACTGGAGGATTAGTGATTCAATCACCGCTCACCAAACCATACAAGAAAAAAGATGGAATAAAAAAGATGACATCCCCCTCACCAAAAAATATGATTGCTCTGAGAGACCATCTCAGGATGCTAGAAGATGAAGCAAGAGCAAAACAAAAATTAATTCTTTTAACTTTTGGAGAACAACTGGAGGATTAGTGATTCAATCACCGCTCACCAAACCATACAAGAAAAAAGATGGAATAAAAAAAGATGACATCCCCCTCACCAAAAAATATGATTGCTCTGAGAGACCATCTCAGGATGCTAGAAGATGAAGCAAGAGCAAAACAGATGCAGCAAATTAATTTAGGAGCATACAAGGCATTACATGAGACTGTTCTGGGACAGGTCATTATTTTCAACAAGCATCGTGAAGGGGAAGCATCACGCTTGACTTGCCACACCTACAAGAAAGCAAGCAAGCACAAATGTCATTAATGAGGACATCTATAACACCTTGTCACCATTGGAAAAGGAGCTAAGCAAGATACTTACTTGCATGGAAATCAGGGGCAAAAGAGGAAAGAAAGTTCCAGTTTTCTTGAGAGAATGAAGGAGTCAATATTTATCGAGTTGGATCGCGTCATTTATGTTTTACGCTTCAGAAATGTGACGTTATTTCCGATAAGGGAGCATAGTGAGCTAGTTTTTGCGGTGCATTGTGGGATTTTTCAGGGAGCGAACGTTTCAGTGCACTAGAAGGATTTCGCGATTGAGGCAGCCCTTAAAATGGCCGACTCCTTGATCAGTGCCCTTACTGCTGAACAAGGGAGCTAATTGAGATGCACCCTTGGTCTTGTTTGAGCTGCCTGGAGGCGTTGCAAATATGGCGGCTGAGTGACCGAACTTCCCTTGAAAGGGACTTAAATCTCCACTGTGTGTGTGTATAGCTTAGGGTGACCATACGTCCTCTTTTCCCCGGAAATGTCCTCTTTTTGGACTTAACAAATGTGTCCGGGCCGGGATTTCTAAATCGCCCAAAATGTCCGGGATTCAGCTTTTGCTTTCTATAATCGCCATATATTGTGCGCATTTTTGTATTAAAGCCCTGCGCGCTGTTTTCTTAATCCCCAAATGTCCATATTAACTCCAAATTTGTCCATGTAAAAAAACTGAGTAAATAAACAGTTATTAGTAGGAAGGGGTAAACAAATGAACAAAACCCAATATATATACAGTATATCGAACTCTTGGTAACTTGGGAAGTGCGTGCGTAAGAGTGTGAGAGCGCGCGTGTGCGGTAACGTTTGGGAGGGAGAATGGCTTTGGCTCGGTACGGCTCAGTATGGTACGGCACGGTTCGGCTCGGCACGGTTTGTGTTTCCACTGCAGTTCAGTACCGTTTTATAGTGGGCGGGATTATTCACATGTCGTTATAGTTGCGCCGCCTCTACTACCACGACTCCTAAAAAAAACGTTTTCATTCCGCGTCGCCCCATCAAGCTCTCGCTGGATCCGCTCCTCTACTATCAACGAGAGGAACGTCTGTTCTTCCGCAACAGACAACAAAACTTTTTGGTTGTTAAAAAAAAGGTGTGCTCGTTCAAAACAGTTGCGTTCGATCCTTCGCTGGCTGTGCTGATTTAAATCTAGCGGTTCTTTTGTATTTGTGTCGCAAGTTCAGTGACGCAGGTAGTGACGATTCTCTCTGGCCAATCCGTGATCAGCAGAGTTTACACGTCACGTTTTGGTAAGGGTAGGGTTCACTTGGAACCTCAACCGAAGTGGTACTAAAAAAAGTACCAGGTACTGTACCCAGTGGAAAACCCCCCAAAAGTGAACCGTACCATGCTGTACCATGCAGTGGAAAAGCGCCATATGATGCTCCTTTTTCCCAGCCACGCTTTCCAATTTGGACGGCTGAATGAAGAGTGTATGTGCCCAGATAACACACGTACATTTTCCACCAGGGCATAAATAATACAATTTCATGTGCTTTTTATTTTATACAATTTGTTTAACATGACTAGATTTTATGAACATTGATTTTAATGTTTGTGAATACATAATTTTTTGTACATTAACATTTGTATTGTGCCTTTATTAATGTACATCATTTATTGTTTATTAATGTTAGCAATACTTTTTATTATATATAATTTATAAACGTTACTATTTGTTTATATTACATTTTTCATATTAATATAATATTTTTAAACTCTGCACCGCTGCTGCAACATGAGGTGATGGTCGTGGATGAATGGCACAACAACGGGCCTCAGGATCTCGTCACGGTATCTCTTAAAGTCAATTGAGTGGTGGTCTTGTAGGCAAGCATATTTATAAATGTTTGATATATATATATATATATATTTATGTATATATTCAAACATTTATAAAAACTTTCATTTGTAGGTTTGCTCAACCTTTCAATTTATTATTATTATTAATACTATTGTTTTAATTTAAGTCTTTTTACTGTACAGTTTTGAAGAAAATGAAATGGCAAAATCACTCCAAGCATCCAAGTGCATTCTAACACTACATCATGCCCCATTTTCAAACACTCATAAAAATATTTTCTTTATAGGTTTGCTCATTCTTTCAGTTGATTCCTGTTCACAATGACCATGATTATTGCTGTATTCATTTTCAAGTCATTTTACTGTACAGTTTTAGAGAAAATTAAAGGCAAACTCACCCCAAGCATCCAAGAGCATTCTAGCAGTTGCACCATTACCCATTTTTAAACACTTATAAAAATCTTTCCATTATAGTTTTGCTCATTCCTTCAATTGATTCCTGTTCACAGTCACCCTGGCTATTACTGTATTAATTTTCAAGTCATTTTACTGTACAGTTTTAGAGAAAATTAAAGGCAAACTCACCCCAAGCATCCAAGAGCATTCTAGCAGTTGCACCATTACCCATTTTTAAACACTTATAAAAATCTTTCCATTATAGTTTTGCTCATTCCTTCAATTGATTCCTGTTCACAGTCACCCTGGCTATTACTGTATTAATTTTCAAGTAATTTTACTGTATAGTTTTGGAGAAATTTAAAGGCAAATTCACCCCAAGCATCTGAGTGCATCCTTGCACTTATACATGATGTCCCATTTTCAAACACTCACAAAAGTCTTTCATTAATAGGTTTGCTCGTTCTTTCAATCGATTCCTGTTCACAGTCACCCTGGCTATTACTGTATTAATTTTCAAGTAATTTTACTGTATAGTTTTGGAGAAATTTAAAGGCAAATTCACCCCAAGCATCTGAGTGCATCCTTGCACTTATACATGATGTCCCATTTTCAAACACTCACAAAAGTCTTTCATTAATAGGTTTGCTCGTTCTTTCAATCGATTCCTGTTCACAGTCACCCTGGCTATTACTGTATTAATTTTCATGTAATTTTACTGTATAGTTTCTGGTAAAATTAAAGTCAAACTAAAGTCTCAGTTACGTACATAACCCTCGTTCCTTGATGGAAAAACAAAAATAACAACTTTATTCAACAATTTGTCTCCTCCGTGTCACCGTAGCACCATTTTGGAGAGTATCCACTGGATGCTGTTCAGTGTCAGCCGCACCACATGGATACATTTTCTACGTTTATTTATGCTTTGCTTTGAACAAAAATGGCATATGTTTGCGTTTAGTGGATACTCTCCAAAATGGCGCTATGGTGGAGATGAATTGTTGAATAAAGTTGTTATTTTTGTTTTCTTTACGTACAAAAAGTATTCTCGTAGCTTCGTAAAATTATGGTTGAACCACTGATGGCAGATGGACTATTCTGACGATGTCTTTCATACTTTTCTGGGCATTGACAGTGTAATTTACTTGGCAGTCAATGGGACAGTCACAAGCCTCGCGGTTTTCATCCAAAATATCTTAAATTGTGTTCCGAAGATGAACAAAGATTTTTCGGGTTTGGAGCGAAATGGGGGTGATTAATGATAAAATTTTCATTTAGGGGTGGAGTAACCCTTTAATTGTATTAATTTATTATTACTTCCCCCACATATCTACCTCACTATGTGGAAATATTTGCATAATGCCGCCCAAATGTTCACCAAAAAGTGAGCGGAGTGTCTGGCGGAATCCAGTTTTTTGGCGGGTTAGCATCAACTGTGCTGAGACTGGAGAGGATGGATGCAGGTAGTATGGATGATGAAGATGATTCTTCAATAATTGATAGTGAGGGATGGTCTCAGGTACCAGATGCATCAAACAAACGAAAAAATAGAGAATCTATTTATCTCTAATAAATCTCTATTATCTAATAGATTCGGATGACAATATCACAGAGATAGGAGGAAATAACAAGACCAGGAAAATAGAGGTGGAATATAAAGTAATAGTAGCATTTTCCAGAAAAATTGAAAACATCAACAATCCAATGAAATTTACGAAAATAATAAAGAAAGTACTATATAATAAATAATAAATAATAAATTATTTATAATAAAGAAAGTACTAGGCAATGTTAACTCTGCAAGGTACTTATCAAACACAGATAAAGAATGAAATGGTGACAGAAGTGAAGCGTTTGCAGTCTAGTAAAAATAGTAGGAAAGAAGATAGTACTACTGTTGTATTAACATTCAATTGCAAAAACTTGCCGAAACGCATAAAAATTTGATATATGTGCTATACGGTTCGCCCGTATATAAGACCAGCACTGAGATGTTTTAACTGCCAAAGATTGGGACATGTTGCAGCAGTTTGTAAAGGGAGAAGAAGATGTTGCAAATGTGGCGGAGATCATGATTATGGGCAATGTGGTGAAGGGATTGAACCTAAATGTTGTAATTGTGGAGGTCCACATAGTGCGGCGTTTCTAGGTTGTAAAGCCCAAAAACTAGCTACAGAAGCAATGAAATACAAAACAGTACAAAATATTTCATGTGCTCAAGCAGTTAAGCAAGTACAAGCTGTTAATGGAAATCTGAAGGAAAACAACACAACCCAATTTAAAGATACATGCAGTCATAAATGTCTCTTGGGTGGAAACATGCTTGTGGTAAACAAAATTAATTTTGTGGCATTTATAGCAAAAGTCATTAATTGCTCAGCTCAAACAGCGAAAAGAACCGAAAAGCTGAAAATCATAATATCCGCAGCTGCTCGACATTTGAGTATTACGGAAATTTCAGTTGAACAGATTCAAACGTTACTTGGACAAACCGAGGAAACCACAGTGTTATGTGATCCTTCGGGAAGTCAAAGAAGTAAAACCATTAAATGAAAATACTACAATGGAATGCCCGAAGTTTGGTTGTGAATGGCCAAGAATTTAAAAGATTTATACATCAGTTAACAATTTTACCAGACTTTATTTGTATTCAGGAGACTTGGCTTCACCCACAATTAGATTTTGTCATTCCTCGTTACAAGTCGGTTAGAAAAGATAGAATTGGATCAAATGGTGGGGGATGTGGAACCTTTGTTAAAAATGGAGTGGCATTTAGAGAAATAATATTAGGTAATGTGTTGTGGTAGAGGTATGGTCACAGGAAGGTGGGATAAAGGTGGTCAACTTTTATAATCCTTGCAATCAGTTAACATTAGATGAATTGAATATAATAAGAAGGCTGGGGATAATTTAATATGGTGTGGGGATTTTAATGCACTTTGGGGAAGTTTATGCACAGATTGGAATGGAAGGGTTGTAGAAGAGTTTATGGAGGAACAAGCTTTAGTGTGTTTAAATGATGGGAAGGGAACTCGATTCAATATAAGGGATTCTTCAACTTCTTGTCTAGATCTAACAATAGTTCCGGGAACTATAGCATTGGAATGTAGATGGGAAGTCCTAGATCATTCAACATTAGGTAGTGATCATTTTCCAATAATATGTGCTTTTGGAATGGAAATTTATCAACAAAATAAAACAAAGCAAACCAGGTGGGAATTTGATAAAGCTGACTGGAAAAAATGTAACAAGTTATGCATTGATGGAATGGAGAATTATAGTACTGAAGATGATATAGACTTATGTTCTGGAAGATTAAATACAATTATTATTAATGCAGCTGAAGACTCCATTCCTAAATCTGAAAGTAAAAATAGGTTGAGGATTGTTCCTTGGTGGAATGAAGAGTGCACTAAAGCAGTCAAAGATAGAAATAGAGCATTCAGGGAGCTTAGGAAAACATTAATACCTACAAATGAACTAATTTATCACTTTATCGGAAATATGGGAGGTTAACGGATGGGACTTCAGTGTACACTGCCAAAATGGTGGCAATTCAAATGGCACTTAGTTGGGTAGAAGAAGTGATGCCAAATAAGGAAGTGATTTGTTCAGATTCAATGGCATCACTTACCAGTCTTCACACTTTTTAAACTGTTAGATATGATATCTTTATAGAAATAATGAATATATTGTATAGATTAAGACATGCTGGAATAATAGTTTTTTGTTTGGGTTCCAGCGCGTGTTGATATACCAGGAAATGAGAAAGCTGATAAAAGGGCTAAAGTCACTTAATCTGAATACTCTACTATTTCAGTTTCACTAAGCAGCACGGAGGGAAAGTATAATTAAAGAAGCTTGCAAGTGGAAATGGCAATACTGTAAAACAGAAGGACGTTTTTATAATATACAAAACAGCGTAAGTCAAAGCAAACCGATACTGAACTGCAGTGGAGAAGATCAGGCCACTTTAACTAGACTAATGATGGGTCACACAGCTGAATTCTACAGGTATATAACAGGAGCACACAGTAGTGGATGCTGTGAAACATGCCAAGTGAAGGACACAGCTGATCATGTGCTGCTACTCTGTCCCAGGTATGAACAGAATTACAGAACTCAGGATGCAATGAATGTTCAATCTGCAACATATTAAACACAATACAAGGATGTGGTAAAATAATAAAGACCATTTTAAAATCCATTAGGAATAGTGGACTTAAGAATAGAATATAGAAGTCATAATATATAGCTAGACTGAACTCACTTCACACTCCAGCACAGCAGGTGGCGGTATGCACCTCTGAAGTGGGTTTGCAAACCGCCATTAAACACAGAAGAAGAAGAGAAGAAGAAGAAGAAGAAGAAGAAGA
>NW_015506766.1:83837-84970 GCF_001515645.1 Sinocyclocheilus grahami
TCCAGCGCATGTTGATATACCAGGAAATGAAAAAGCTGATAAAATGGCTAAAGAGTCACTTAATCTGAATACTCCTACTATTTCAGTTTCACTAAGCAGGATGGAGGGGGAAAGTAAATTGGAAATGGCAAGGGAATTGGAATGACTGTAAAACAGGAAGACATTTTTATAATATACAAAACAGGGTAAGTCAAAGCAAAATGATACTGAACTTAAGTAGAGAAGATCAGGTCATTTTAACTAGACTAAGGATGGGTCATACAAAACTTAACTCTACACCTCATATAATAGGAAAACACAGTACTGGATTATGTGAAACATGCCAAGTAAAGGAAACAGTTGATCATGTGTTGTTACTCTGTCCGAGGTATGAACAGGAAAGGAATGAACTACAAAGAGAATTACAGAACTTAGGATGCAATGAATTTTCAATCTGCAACATATTAAACACAAAACAAAGATGTGGTAAAATAATAAAGACAATTTTAAAATTCATTAGGAATAGTGGACTTAAGAATAGCATATAGAATTCATAATATATACCTAGACTGAAATCACTTCACACTCCAGCACAGGAGGTGGCGGTATGCACCTTAAAAGCTGATATGCGACCCACCAATAAATCCACAGAAGATGAAGAAGAAGAAGAGGACAAGACTTTTATTTTGGTGTAGTGCTATGACGTCATAAGACTGCGCCTCCTGTATCTGTTGTGATTCGGCTGAAGAAAGGTTTGTGTTTTTAAGCATTTAAAGTGTTTAAATCGATGCAGCCAGTTCAGGCAAAAAAAAAAAAGGCTTCATTATTGATGAATTAAACATCGGGATACTTTATCTACCATTAATAAACGTTATTTTTATGAGTAAGCAGAGTAACAGGAAGGTGTATCTCTATGCATTTCACACTATGCTTAATTTTAGCTAAAAAACTGGGTTTATCTGAACATGATAATGCATCTACTGCTTCAATTTCTACACTTTATTAAAGGGGTCATATGATGTTGCTAAAAAGAACATTATGTTGTGTATTTGGTGTAATGAAATGTGTTTATGCGGTTTAAGGTTCAAAAAACACATTATTTTCCACATACTGTACATTATTGTTTCTCCTCTATGCCCCGCCTTTCTGAAACG
>NW_015506766.1:85039-101581 GCF_001515645.1 Sinocyclocheilus grahami
CCTCAGCGACCAGCACGGATCAGCTCCAGGCATGACGAAGCAGATATCGTCCTCTTTTGGAAGACCAAACAAAGTAGTTTCGCTTTCACAACGAAGCACACAGCGTCTTCACGACATGGCGGCGGGCGCAACAATACTACAGCGAGAATAAAAGTTACGCCTTCTTTCTTTGCGTGAACATCTTCCCACATAGTGATGTAGATATGTTGGGGGCGTGTTAGAACGAGCCATTTTAGGTAGGCGTGGACAAGTCTTAACTTTTATAAAGAATATCTCTTTGGATTTGAGACTTTAGTCTTTGCAACTTTACAGATCTTCTTTATGCACCAAGAGCTTGTAACACTCCGAAGAGAAAGGAAAAAATGAAATCGCATCATATGACCGCTTTAAAAGCTTATTTCAGACATGAAATTCTGTTTGTTCATGAAAAATAAACATTTCAGCATTAGAATAATATGGCTATGGTGTATGTCTGTGAATACGGGACAAACTGTATTCCATATGGCTTTCATATGAAACACGTTTTTGATGCCTTAAATACGAGACGATTCTGTATTATACAGAACGATTGGCAACCGTAACCTAATACCAAATGTAAAACATAAATGCTGTTTTTTGTCTTTTGTTTGTGTCTAATCAGGTCATTTAAGACCATTAGCTATCACTCTGACTGGCTCACAGTGCAGTAACTTGGGATCTGATTGAGATGCACTTTAATATTTATTTTAGATTTATTTTTCTTTCTGTTATTTATTCTCATCTTAAACAGGAAAAGTGTCCAGTTGCTGGTGAAGCGACTGAGATCCACATGACACACTATTGTAAAGATGGCGTTTATTAAAGAGGAGAGTGAAGACCTGAAGATTGAAGAAGCATTCAGAGACAAACATGAAGATACTGAGGAACCAACAGGTTGGTTTTCATTCTCAAACCTGAACTCACTCATTTGATCCTTATTAAAATGTCCAGCTCTACAGAAATGAATCATATTGTTTCATTTGACATGGAGTGGGTCCTCATGCTGCCCAGACAAATACCGGACAAAAACACACAAAATGACCATTTTTGTCGAGTGAGTTGAACAATCTTAAATGAGCAATCCTAAATGACGATAAAGAATGGGGAGAAAATTGGACTTGTCAAATCCACATAATGTGCAACAGATTTTTAAAGAGACAGCACTGCTTTTATGCTGCATATGAGACAAAGGATGTGTTTACACTTTGCATTAACATGCGACCTGTATCCGGATGTTGTCCACATACACATTGAAAAGACAAGTGTAAATGTGCTTCTGATTGGAATGTTGTCCGATCAGCGTGTCCTGCTCTAGAGGTAGTCGAGGACGCATTGTGATCGGATCTCAGTGTAATGTAAACACAATCCAGCCATCGTGTCTGCATTCTCAGGGCGACATCATGCAAAACCCCGCCCCCTCTCTCCTGAACTAGTGAGACTCGTAGTTATTTTCCTTTGTTAAATTTACCGCGACTGAAAATGGTTTTCAAAAGAAAACCAACCACTTCAGGTCGACTTTGCACAGGGCCATCATCTGCAGACATATTTAAATATTCCGCGGGAACGACAGATCCAATCGGTTATCCAGATAGAGAAGTCAGGTGATCGCATATTAATGCCAAGTGTAAACGCAGCCAAAGTCGGATGTGGAAACATTTGATTTTAAATGTTCCAACCTCAATGAGTAGTTCCAGTCAATCAACGGTCAAATACACATTGACCACATGATGCCGCCATGACACAATGAGAGTGTTTCCTCTTTTTGTGTCAATTATTCCAAAAACAAGAAAATGTTTCTGTTCATTTTGAAAACAAAAAGTTAAATATAAGCAAAAATAAATCTTATTATTAATGTTTTTAACTTTGAGGTCAACACTACAGTAACTTTATGCTTGCTGGAAGCAGTCTCGCTGAGGTCGGGGTTGATCGATCTGCCCCGAGTTCACAGGTCGGATGTCTGACTTCAAGCACCGTTCTAGACATTATTTCCAAGTAGGAGTTGGGAAAAATAAGAATTTTGAGTTGTCAGGAATGCAGCATTAAAGTGAAACATTTTCAAACATGTAAACCAGGCAGGATTAATCTTACAGTAGCACTCAACACTGATTACTGTCAAGACTTTTAAAATCCTAAAGTGTAACTTTAAATCAGTGTTACTCCCCAACACTAATTATAACTGTGAAATAATTTATTGAGCCTTTTCTTGTAAATTTCAGTTACTGTGCACATCAAGAACAATTCATAATAGTGCTGTCTACTCCAGTGTTGTGAACAAACAGACACCTAGTAGAAAGTAACATGATTTAGAAACAGCACTAAACTCCAGCAAGATATGAAATATTTTTATGCAAAACCACTGATCTTTATCTACAGATCAAGTATAATAATAGGAATAGTCATCTTAGACAGTTTCATCGTTTTGACTGTTGTAATTGAATGCAACACACAGTTTGAATGCTGAATGGAGGATGGCAGACAGCCGCAGAGGACAGTTTACGTGAACTTGAATTTAGCAACTTAAATATTCATCTGTACTTCCCATTAAACTAGGAACGGGCTTCAGAACACTTGAAAAAATTGATGGTGCTTTTACTTTGTGCCTTTTGTGGGGTTTAACAATAACACAGAATAGTTAACACACAATATTGGATTTGGATCAGTCCCGATCCAGCAGAAAAGGGCAGTATTGGAGCCGATATGAATACTGAGTATGTGGAATGATGGACAACAGTGGAGCCAAAAGAAAATGGAGCCGATGAGTCAACAGACCAAGGTGGAGCCGAGGAATCTGAGCACCTAGACTGAGCTCATGACTGGGAAGCTGCGTGTAGCCAGTGGAGGATAATGGGGCTTTGGATGACTTCCCATGGTTGGGAAGCAGAAATCAGAAGGCTGGGTGGTACCAGCAGACATAAAAAAGCCATAAGGCTGCACAAGACCAGTGGAGATGAAGTAACCTGGAAGGAGGTGGTCCATTCTAGAGTGTGTAGATTCATGAGTCTAGCTTAGTAACCACCAGACTTGAGACCACTGGATTTGGGAGCTCTGGGACCACAGACACTACCAGACTGGGATCAGTGGACTAAGGCCAAGGGGTTTTGGAAGGGCAGTAGTGGACTGTGGAGTATCTGGGGAGACTGGATTGATAGAAGCAGGGTCCTTCTCTACTTCACCTACAATGAAAGTCTGTACCAGGGCCGTCCTTTGGACCGAGGCCCCCAAACTCTATTTCGCACCAAGGCCCGTGTCAGCCGAGGATGGCCCTGCTCTGTACATTTGGTGCTTGCCCACTTTTAACCCTTTAAGACATAATCACACTGGTATGATCACTCTAGGCTGGTCCCTCGAGCGTACGATCACACCGGTGTGATTAGAACGTTCAGTGCATCACATGCTGAATTCAAATCTGCTTTCACGCTTTAGCTGGCGCGGAGCCAGATCAGACGCACTGAGTGCTTGTCATATCACAACTATCCAGTGCTTTCAACCATATAATGCTTATTTTAAGTTCCAGACATTTAAATACACACAAGTACTAGCAAAAAAAAATCAATTTACAGTTTGTTCAAATACACACTGGAAGTGGCAATAATGATCCTTACAAATATAATCTAACGACATGTTTTATTGATATCATATACACATTGGGTAGGTAACTATAAAGTTTACTCTACTCTTCTCCCAGTTTACCGGAGACTTACTTTAATGTCTTTCGGTAGGAGAGGATGAATATACGTGTTGAAAAATCCCACAGCTCGGATTCAGTGCGAACTAACATGGCAGCGCCCAAAACCCGGTATAGATCAACTACCATGGTCATTATAAAAGTGTTTAAACTACCAAATACATTTACTTGCACATATTTGAGAATCAGAATATCAAATATTTCATCATAATAGTGAGCGCGTGTGTGAATTTATAATATAAAAGGAAAAACAAAATAAAAGCGGTACATCTGTCATACGATGCTATTGTGGCTACGGTGTGTCACATGACAAGCATAACACTTTGCCATGGAAACAATAAGGCGATACATTCTAAAATAATGGTCGCCTAGGCTGGGGGCTCAACTAAAATAATTTAAACTCACGTATGAAAGAGTTAATAAAGGAGAAGTTAAAATCATGAAATAAAAAAGATAAAGAAGAAAAAAGCACACACAACATGATCAATAGTTCTGACAGTTGTGCAGTTTTGTCACGAAATTTTAAAATGTATCATTGGCATAACATTGTGAGCTCTAATGATAATGTCCCTCAAAGTCAGCATATACTAGGAGAAAAGCAGAGGACCTAATACTGAGCCCTGATGCACTCCATACTTGAGTTTGATGAAATGTCTATTCGTTTACATAAAGTATTAGCAGTTGGATAGATATAGGAAACCTAAACCGTGCTAGTGCTTATTGACATTAATGACAGATTCAGGACTGGTCTCTAACAATGGGTTTCAATCCTGGTCCTGGGGACCCACCACTCTGCACATTTTGTATGTTTCCCTTATCTGATACACTGAGTTGATGGAGCTCTCCCCTAATGAGCTGGTGATCTGAATCAGGTTTGTCAAATAAGGGAGACAAACAAAATGAGTAGAGAGGTGGGTCCCTAGGACCAGGAGTGACTAGTCTATTATAACCCAGTTTTGTTGGAAAATTTTGGTTTTTATGTTTTAATGTCTGTTGGTTTTAGCCAATACTCTGCTATTAACTTGTATTTGTTTTTTGTTGTTGCTTTAGACCTGATGACACTAAAAGAAGAGAGGCAAGAACTTACAATGATAGAAGAGAAAGATCAATATGAGAGACATGATTTCATGAATGTGGAAATATCCATACAGTCTGAAACAACTTCACCACACAAAGAAGTTCTGAAGACTGAATCTAACAGATACTTCACCTGCCATCGAGAGAAGCCTTTTACCTGCAATCTGTGTGGGAAGACCTTCACAAATAAAGCACACCTTGATTCCCACATGAGAAGTCACTCTGGAGAGAAGCCTTTTACCTGCAAATTGTGTGGGAATAGCTTCACACGCAAAGGATCTCTTAAGAGTCACATGGTCATTCACACTGGAGAGAAGCCGTTTCCATGTGATCAGTGTGGAAAGTGTTTCAGACATAAAGCAACCCTTGTTTCACACATGAAAACTCACACTGGAGAGAGAACTTGCACCTGCAAACTGTGTGGGAAGAGCTTCTCAAATAAATCAACCCTTAATGCCCACATGAGAAATCAAACAGGAGAGAGGCCCTTCACTTGCAA
Organism: Sinocyclocheilus grahami; assembly: GCF_001515645.1. Taxonomy (NCBI): domain Eukaryota; kingdom Metazoa; phylum Chordata; class Actinopteri; order Cypriniformes; family Cyprinidae; genus Sinocyclocheilus; species Sinocyclocheilus grahami. The sequence continues at coordinate 90,319 of NW_015506766.1, forward strand.
ATTGTGTGGGAATAGCTTCTCACGCAAAGGATCTCTTAAGATTCACATGGTCGTTCACACTGGAGAGAAGCCATTTCCATGTGATCAGTGTGGAAAATCTTTCAGACATAAAGCAACCCTTGTTTCGCACATGAAAACTCACACTGGAGAGAGTCCTTACACCTGCAAGCTGTGTGGGAAGAGCTTCTCAAATAAATCAACCCTTAATGCCCACATGAGAAATCAAACAGGAGAGAGGCCCTTCACTTGCAAATTGTGTGGGAATAGCTTCTCACGCAAAGGATCTCTTAAGATTCACATGGTCGTTCACACTGGAGAGAAGCCATTTCCATGTGATCAGTGTGGAAAATCTTTCAGACATAAAGCAACCCTTGTTTCGCACATGAAAACTCACACTGGAGAGAGTCCTTACACCTGCAAGCTGTGTGGGAAGAGCTTCTCAAATAAATCAACCCTTAATGCCCACATGAGAAATCACACAGGAGAGAGGCCCTTCACCTGTAAACTGTGTGGGAAGAGCTTCTCCAAAAAAGGTAATCTTAAGGCTCACATAATAACTCATACAGGAGAGAAGCCTTTCATGTGTGCTCAGTGTGGAAAATGTTTTACACGTGAAATAACCCTTACTTACCACATGAGGATTCACTCAAGAGAGAACTGTTTTAATTGTCATCAGTGTGAACAGAAATTCCCAGACAAGAGACGCCTTAACTGGCATGAAAAAATTCATTCTCGATCTTCCACGTGCCATGACTGTGGAAAGAGTTTCAGATTTAAAGCAAACCTCAAGGTTCACATGAGAATCCACACTGGAGAGAAACCATTCACCTGCACTCACTGTGGAAAGAATTTCAATCAGAACATAAGCCTTCAGATACACACGAGGCTTCACACTGGAGAGAAACCTTTTACCTGCAGTCTGTGTGGGAAGAGCTTCACACATAAAGCACAATTTAATTCCCACATGAGAAGTCACACTGGAGAGAAACCTTTTACCTGCAAACTGTGTGGGAATAGCTTCTCGCGGAAAAGATCTCTTAAGATTCACATGGTCGTTCACAATGGAGAGAAGCCGTTTCCATGTGATCAGTGTGGAAAGTGTTTTAGACGTAAAGCAACCCTTGATTCACACATGAAAAGTCACCTGTAGTTAAACCTGCAAACTGTGTGGAAAGAGCTTCTCACAAAAAGGAAATCTTAAGGCTCACATGAAACTACATGTGAAACAACCCTTACTTACCACATGAGGCTTCACTCAAGAGAGAACTGTTTTAATTATCATCATTATGGACAGATTTACAGACAAGAGACGCCTTAACTGGCATGAAAATATTCATTCTCGAGAGACATCTTTCACATGCACTCTTAAGATAAATGGTTCTAAACCGTTCCAGAAAAGGGTTCTTCAGCTTCTAACAATAGCAGAACGCTTTTTTGGTGCTAAATAGAACTCTTTTCATAGGGTTCCATAAAGAACCATGCTTTGAAAATGCTATATAGGACCTTAAAGGTATGTTAATAATGTTAAATATGATGTGATTTCATGTTTTCCTTTGCTTAAAGATTAAAGTCTCAAAGCCAAAGAGATACTCTTTATAAAAGTTAAGACTCAGCCACGCCTTCCTAAAATGCCTCATTCAAACACGTCCCACAAATCTACGTCACTGTGTGGGAAGATTTGCATAATATGTATATGCAAATAAAGAAGGTGTAACTTTTATTCTCGCTGTAGTATTGTTGTCGCCGCCGCCATGTCCTGGAGATGCTGTGTGTTTCGTTGCGAAAGCGAAAATACTTTGTTTGGCCTTCCAAATGAGCACAACTAGAAATCAGTGGTTAAGTTGTATTTACAACACTTTAGAGTGTGTGCAGTGCATTTTATGGAGGATTGTTCCCTGAACCTAGGAGAGTAGTCTACAATGGCGGCTGTGCACAAAGGGTTACCATACAGGCCTTTGTTACGGAACGTGTTCTTGCCAGGATTTCTATATTGCCTAAAATATCCAGGTTTTGGCGGTTTGCACTGTGCAGATCGATCACTGTATGAGATTCAGAAGCGCTATAGAGAGCAGAGCAGACGGTTCCTTGTGCTTTCGAATCGTTCTCGCTGTACTTTGGTGTCAATTCAATGATCGGTGCGCAGCGACGCTTCAAGTCGAACGAACGAACAAAAACGCGTATTTGCGTCGCTTTGATCGTTCTCTGTAGATCTCACCTTCTCACGCGCCCCAATTGGTCGATTATATACAATACATGTTATTGCAGTTAGTTAACCGCAGTTAGTGTTGAAGCAGCATGTCAGGGAGACGCTGTGTGTTTCTAGGCGAAAGCAAAAGCACTTTATTTGGCCTTCCGGAAGTAGATGTTGTAGCGAATCAGCTCATGGGGAAATATGAAGGCGCTGTCTTTATAAATAAACTGCAGTTTTGAGTTTTAAACAACTACATTCTCACCTGAAATACTTTTAAAACTACATTTCATGACACAATAACGGTAATATTTTGAAAATTATCCAAATAAATGGTGGTTGAAATCACAATGCTGCGTGAACCCAACCAATCAGCATGTTTAGCGCCCAAGTCCCGCCCCTGAAAGTTCCGGACCTTTGAAAAAGTACTACCTCGCGAGCAGAGACATGCTGAGGGGCAATTTTTTTTTTACCCGGAACTTATTTAGATCCTGGTTCCTGCGGTGGAAACACACCGAGTACCGGCCCAAAGTCCCTAGTTCCTGGAGAAAGTTCCAGCGGTGGAAACGCGTGGCTTTGCTGGAAGAGTCAGATTTCACACAATCAATTCAAATTCAGTTTAGTTTAAATTGTAGTATATTTCCTCATAGTACTCAACTCTACATTTTTTATTCTACATAGCACAGTATGTCCATTTATTAATTTATTAAAACGATACTCTTGAGTGTAGACAAATGGATTAATTTGCAACATTAGCAAACTGGTTCAATAAAATTTAAATTTCTTATTACAATGTAGACCAATAGACTCTGTGCACAAGCGTAGCGACGAACTTCCGCTGTTAACAGAAGTCGGGATATCAGTTTCCGGTTTACTTCCTGTCTTCATCCGCATCCGTAAACAAACAAGATGAGTGCTGCTGTATGAAAAAATAAATATAATCTACGAATCACTGCTGTGTGCCACTTTGCTCGGCTTCAGGTCTGTATAACAGACATTTGAGCTTCCACCGCTTCCCCAAGAAGACCAGCCTTCGTGTGCAGTGGCTGCACAAAATAAGGAGGGTGGGATTTTCGGTGACCCCCCCCACACCAAGGTATGCAGCCGACATTTTCAAGATAATGAAATCCACACTACTGCTAAGGGTAGATGGGTTTTAGCAGCAGGCTCTGTCCCATCATTATTCGAGTGGAATAGCTACACTACGAAGTCACGGGCCGGTGTTTGGGAACGCCGTTCTCGACCGCCAAGTCCGGGACCTGACTCGGCGGGGCCTGTGGAGCACATCGGTCATCCCGTCATGGTTCCGATGGTCGTGGACCACGACTACGGGGCCAGCCGTACTGTATGTGTGGACCGGGAGCAGTATGAAGATGCGTTGAGCGAAATCGAGACGCTGAGAGGGCAGCTCCAAACATTTCATCTTCATCACTCCTTTGGACTTAAACGGTTTGCTTCGTCACCTGAAGACATCAGATTTTACACCAGGTAAGATAGTTGTAATATCAACATCTACTCATAACTGTTTACTGATTAACTGGCCAAGTAATTATTTTCTCTTTGTCATCTTTGTCAATCATATTCTTGAGCACGTATGACAAGACAACTGATTTCAATTGTAATACTGTATTTTAGATTCTTCTCATACGAGCATCTGATGGCGTTTTGAACCTGATCGAGGCAGCAACAGCCAAAATAGTTAGTCACCAGGTCAAAGAAAACCGATGCCACTAGCACAACAACTGAAAGCCCTTTAACCAGACCAACTGTAAGTACCAACAGCCCCCCACACCCCTAAGCATGAAAAGGATGGTTTTGAATTAACACTCATTAAGCATGTCTCCCCCAGAAACTGCTACCGATAGATTAGCTCTTTCTCTTCCTCACATACCTATCCACTGGCTGTACCCAGAGAGAATTGAGTCACAGATATCCACCGAACAACAGTCACCCGAATCATCATTACCTGGGCCAACTTCCTCTACAGCTTACTGGGCTCGGTCTGTATATAGATGTCTCCTGCAGCTGTGAAGGCCAGTCTTCCACATGACTTTGAGGGCATTTACAGCGACACGCAAGTAATCCTTGACTGTACAGAGATACGGTGTCAAACACCTTCATCCTTGCTCCTTCAGAGCGAAGTATTCTCAACCTATAAGTCCCACTGCACCTTTAAGTCTATGGTGGGCATGTCCCCTCATGGAGCCCTTACGTTTGTGTTGGTGCTCTTTGAAAATTCCATGAGTGACAGGGAGGTATTTCGTCAGTCAGGGATTACATCGCTCTTAACGCCTGACATGGCCATCATGGTGGACAAAGGATTCTTGGTGGATGACCTTGTATCTGGGAATGTTCATCATCCTGCCTTCCTCTGCAAGTGGGCCCAAATGTCAGAGGAGGATGTTCTGAAGACACAGTCCATTGCCCGTTTGAGGGTGCATGTCGAAAGAATAATCAGAAGAGTGAAAGAGAATAAACTCTTTGACACCACTATCCCTCTCTCTGGTGCAGGGAGCATAAACCAACTCTTCACAGTTGCTTGTCTCCTCTCGAATGACCAAAATGGACCTCTGGTCAAGAAAAGGAGATATGAAGTGTGATATTGTAGCCGTATCTTCTTCTAACTAAATCAGTATAAACTATTTTTCAGTGTCCAACATACATAATTCATAAGAATAACATTTTGTAAATTTCCTTTGATATTATTTATCTTCTGTAAAAAAATTAAAGGTGCGAAATAAAAAAACACAAAAATCACAGGCATGGTAATGTAATCATTTAGTTACAGTAATAATTGACTGGTCTTTTTTGAGGGGGGTAAAAACTTTTATAGTGCTCAATCATAACTTTAATTTTCACTTTTAATGGTTAAAAAAAATACATTTAAGTGCATTTTATTTCAATCCTGCGTAGAGCTGCAACAATTACACAACTGATTGATTGGTTATCTATTATTGTCTATTAAATTAATTAACAACTGTTTTTATTTACATTAGTTGCAGCCCTACTCCTGAAGCATTAGACATTTCTGCAAATAGACATAGAAATAAAACCTGTCTACTTTCTCTCTGATCACATCTAAAACTCCATTGTCCCTGTAAATTCTTTGAATGAGTACATCTTCCTCATCTGAAACTACAAAATCACACCAATTCATTCCTGTTATTAACATCTGCCCCTGTACTTGCCAGTAGTAAGCATGTGTTTGTTGTAGCTCCAATTTGCCGGACTTCATTTTGAGATATGGGCAGTCAACATAGCTTTTAACATCCGGGCATTTCATCTCAATCAGCCCAAACTGACATGGCTCTGAAGGGTCAAAGATTAACCCATCTGGAGACGCCCCCAGCCAAGGAGCATCGGGATGAATGACAAATCCACAGGGGTAGTGGTTCACCCTTTTCATCTGGCAGTATTCCCAGATAGCATCTGCCTCTAATTTGAGCCCCCTCTTCATAGCCGCCGTCTGACAGGTTCCTTGCAGTATCCGGTTAGCCAGGTTTTCTTCAGAGTTCTCTCGAACCTGGCAGATCTCCCTGAAACGTGAGGCAGTCAGTCTATGCCTTCTTAGCTGATGCCATTCAGTACATGAACTTTGGTCCCTGGTAGCAAATTCAAAATTGTGCGCCATGTCCCAGGTGACTTCCAGACTCCTATGGTGTAGCTGTTGTGGTTCAGTGCAGACAAACATGCAACTGGATCGCTGTAGGCGGTAACTCTGAAGAGGCACAGATGGACGTGGTGGGGCAGCATGGAAGGACAGGTTTCTCTTTGCTGTTGCAGGTTGTTGGTAGGACATGGGACTACCGGCTTGAACCTTGCCAAGGGCAGAGTCGACCAGGGGAATTTCACAGCTGATGCCCATACTGCAGATCATTGGTGCCTCAGCTGTAGGGAAATCTTTATATACCTCTGTCACCTGGGAAATAATAATATACTGATTAGCAATACACTAAATATAATAATATAAAACAACCACAATTATCATACCTGTAACTTTCCCTGTAATTCCTATTCACAATATATTGCACATTATGCATGTAACATAAGTTCATAATAGAGGACCCGTGTGTGAACATTCTCCTATTGATTTCAATTTAATAGTTTTTTTTCTTCAAAGTAAAATACTTGTTTGCATAATCGAGGGGCCACAGTACATTTAATCAAAAGGGAAAGGATAATAAAAACATATTAATATACTAGTATACAGATTTTGGTTGATAGGATATTATACTGTACTGTGAAATTTGATATTGTTTTATCCCTACTTACCTGAAGGACAGATAGATCAGGCATATCTCCACTCAGGCCTTTGTAGAGTGTGCTCCTGTGTGGAACATAAAATTTCATAAGTGGAAAGTGGCATATCCACACAGGTATTTTACTTTAAATATGCAACATATTGTAAAAAATCTACAGTATTCAGCTTTTACCTTACTCCCTCTGTTGTTGCTCTAGACTTTGGTTTAGCAGACAGCACAACCATCTTTTCCACTGGGCCTGGCTTTATACCCTATCAAGTTATTCAGGATACAGTTGGAAATTAAATGTACACTGAACAAAAATATAAACGCAACACTTTTGTTCTGCACATTTTAGAGTGGCCTTTTATTGTGGCCAGCCTAAGGCACACCTGTGCAATAATCATGCTGTCTAATCAGCATCTTGATATGCCACACCTGTGAGGTGGATGGATTATCTCGGCAAAGGAGAAGTGCTCACTAACACAGATTTAGACAGATTTGTGAACAATATTTGAGAGAAATAAGCCTTTTGTGTACATAGAAAAAGTCTTAGATCTTTGAGTTCAAACAAAAGTGTTGCATTTATATTTTTGTTCAGTATAGTTCGAAAATATAGCCAACAGGTCTATACTTATAATGCAAACTTACCAAAGTTCTGGGCTTGTGCCACTGCTGTTCCCCTTCAGTACAGCTTAGCACAGGAGGGACCACTGGCACATTCAGCTGTGAGTAATGTGCTGACTGGAACAGCAAAGCAACACAGTGGTTGCATAATGCTGCTCCAGCAACACATGTGCAGCTGTGTTGAATCAGCTCAACGGGACTTGACTCTTTTAGTACCACCTGCACAAGTAAAATATCATAGTAAATACTTATTTATCTTAGGTTGGTCAGTTTAATCAAGGACGTAATCTTGTGTTTAAAATATTTTAGATCTAATATTCTATACAAACAGACCAAATGTCATGTATTTCTATATGTTGGATTAGATTATGTTGTGTAATGTTACAACAGCTTTAGATCAAAATCCATAATCGTTTATTTGAAACATGATAGCCTAATACCTTTAACACTAGATTAGGCCCTACGTCTTAAATGAATCACTGAGTTGAGGAAAACTTGAACAAGAACGTATTTTACCCGGAGTGGACTGGCTAGGTAAACTTACCTGCCTACTAAAACTGTTTTCATTAGATTTGAAAGTTACATTAAACCTGAATGACCTTAGCTCAATCCTCTGGAACATCAGGAACACCGGGTTCTAATAAGTAATAGTTAGAATAAATAAAGTTATAACATGAACAAGAACACATGCAGTAACCCGAATGGGTACCGGCAAGGTATACTCACCTGTCAATTTTACGTACTAACTTAAGAGTTATATTAAACATGAATTACCTTAGCTAAATCCCCAGGAACATTAGAAACGCTGGATTATTAAAGTAACAAGCCTATAACTGTTGGTTTATAAGTCCTAGCGTCACCATACACTCAAACTGTGAGGTTTCTCAGCTTTCCTCATGGATCTGTAGCACAATGACCTGGCAATGACTTCACCTGTGCCCTGATCTTTATTAGAAACTGAGAGGGTGAGAAAGTTAATACAGCTGATAATTCTATACTAACGTTACACTAAAAAAATAAACATGTCGCTAACTAGCTTAGCCGCTAGCTGTCGGCACACCACATTAGATTAAACTACTTACCCTCGTAGTTGTGGATATAACTCGATATGTAGAGTTTGAATCCCTTGTTCCGCTTGCTTGTTGGAGCAGGGGACCAGGCATCAACGATGCGGTGTACATCGCTAATGCTTATTTTAGGCAGATCTTGGAAGACATCTTGTAAACACTGACCGGAAGCTGATATCCCGACTTCTGGCGACAGCGGAAGTTCGTCGCTACGCTTGTGCACAGAGTCCATTAAAAACATGTCACTTAACATTTATTAAGACATTTCAACCTTTTCAACTGTGTGATTTAAGGGAGATTAGACATTAAATTATGTCAAGCTTTCTTTTTAAACTTTAAAAACCGACCTGTATATATGCCTAGGTTTCAACTTAATGAACCGATAGGCTAACATTTCAAAATCATGTAACTTTCTTTTTTCACATTTAAACATTTGCTACGGTTTGCATAAACGTTTTCAAGGTAAATATCAAAAATGTAAGACATCTTTTCACTCCGTTTCTGTAGGTATATAAACTTTTTTTTAAATCAGTGTTATTAAACAAATGATAAATCTAACAAATGAACAAATTGTTCATCTCACAGTAAGTGGAAACATTTTCAACATACCACTGCATGCACGACGTGTAGAAACTGTACTCATTACGACAACGTACTCTTCATCACACACACCACAAGCATAATGTTCATATCCTTCGGTGCATAACTCATGTGCCCACCCATCACAAAAAACACATTTAACCCATTTCTCTCCAGGTGCAGAGGATGTAAAATCCTCACCACACACAAGACTTACTTTGCTTTTTCACACCAAGGCTTCTTTTCTTGGGGCCGTATTTTTTGCTCTTTTTTTTTATCTCTTAGAGAGGAGCTTCAGTGCTCCGAGGAAGTTGAAGACCTGGCTGAGAAGCACAATGTTGCAGATTCGCATTAACAATGTAGCAGTCCGTCATTCGCAAAGAAACACTGGATAAAGTCAGCAAGGAAAACATTTGCCAGGAGTTTATCCTGGCGAATGAGTACAGGAAGCATGTGTTTGGTTCGTTCATGTGAGAAGAGGAGACAGGACAGTATAGAAGGGTGGATGGTTAGGATATACATAGAGAGATGGGATTGAATTGGATAGATGGCGGACAATGAAAAATGTTCTTTATATTAAAGTTAAATGGGTTTTTTTATGTTTGTGAGATTGTGTGACAATCTTGCATCCTGTGTACCAAATAAGTAGTGTATCTATTGCGTTATCAATTTTCCCATCCTTTTGGATTACAGAGGTAACTTTGACTTTTTAAAAAATGATTCTCTCAAGTCTTGGCGATCGGCCCCTATTAAACGATAAAGAAAGTAAGACATCTTTTTCTTATACATAGTTTAGTAGCCTACTATTCTTTTTGGCAGAATTTATCATTATAATCAACTTAATTATTTCCTGGATTTTGTATCACCATAGTCCCTAAATGTATGTAAATGCTGGAAATGGGATTCAAATCGAAAACATTTCCCCCCATTTTGTGTCGTACTAGATACTAGTTACTTTTTAGCCAGCGATATTTAATGAATTACCAAAAAATATTCATTCATGTCAAAGATCTATGTGGAGAATAGCTACTTTGAACAAAACCCACTTTTATCTTATTGACAAAGTATGTGAATTAGTAGCCATGATACAGGAATTTCTAACTTCAATACCTTGAAAAATATATTAAGGTACCCGTGAACCGGAAGTTGCAACTGACTTCAGTGTTGTGATGTTATTTCCAAGTGAAACGGAATATTGAATAAAGGGTGGGGTTTTATTGTGGTGCACCTCCACTCCACCTCTTGCTCATAGCAGATTCACGGTTGGATATGAGTGGTTAATATACCATTAATTCAATACCATTGGCAAAACTACCACATACTGTATACTGCCATATAGATATTTTAATATTTTATTTTTAAAATTATTTCAAGCTTTGAAATTGGTTTAATCCAAGTCTTCTAAAAAGACACATTCGCTTTATACGATGAACAGATTTTAATATAGGCTTTTATTTACATACATAGAAATATTGATCAATTACCATTACAAAAATCTCAAACTTAAACATTTGCTCATTCTGTGTATTTGTGTCTTTAAAATAGGGTACATTTGTTGCAAAAGCTTACAGCAGGAAGCTTGATTTCAAATTTGATTTCAAACTGAATTGAATTTACAAAAAATGACAAGTACAAAGTCAGTAATACAATTATAAAACAAATGACCTCAATTCAGGACACATTCGCTTTATACGATGAACAGATTTTAATATAGGCTTTTATTTACATACATAGAAATATTGATCAATTACCATTACAAAAATCTCAAACTTAAACATTTGCTCATTCTGTGTATTTGTGTCTTTAAAATAGGGTACATTTGTTGCAAAAGCTTACAGCAGGAAGCTTGATTTCAAATTTGATTTCAAACTGAATTGAATTTACAAAAAATGACAAGTACAAAGTCAGTAATACAATTATAAAACAAATGACCTCAATTCAGTTGTATTCGAAAATATGACAACACTGAATTTTTATAGGCAGTGATTTAAGAGCCATATATGTTGTTTATTTAGATGAATGGAACATCAGATGGCTTTGACCTGTAATGACTGCAATGTAGTGATGCAGTTAGACAGACTAGGATATCTGTATGTACAAATCAGACAAATATCCCATTCAGAAACATTTCTAGCATAAACTTACATGGTAAAGAAATTAAAGTTCCATCTTTGATTGTTGAAAGACTTTCTGGTGCATTTCACTTACAGCCAATACAATTTCCAGTAGCATTTTCATTGGTCAGGCATTTTTTTTATTTTTTATTTTTATTTTTTATTATTTTTATTGTGGTTTTGCAGACATGAAGAACAAACAACAACAGACAAACATACCCTTCATATAACAACAATCTGTGCAATGAGTGAAATGAAGCACAAAAATATGACAAAAAAGGAGAATGACGGTATAAAAGACCTTATATCCTACAAAAAGTCATTAATGGTTGATTAACTTTTGACAACGTTTAATCCAGGAGCAAAGAGAAATCATTTCTACTTAAAGCACGGAGAGATCGTGATTGCACAGTCTGCTCACAAGCAATATCGGAGTGAGAGGACAGG
>NW_015506766.1:101592-121836 GCF_001515645.1 Sinocyclocheilus grahami
TATTTGGGTAAGTGAGCGCTTATTCAGAGTCGGTGGGGGTGGGTCGGGGGGGGGGGGTGGCCCGGAGGCTAGAGCCACTGCCCCTGTGCCCTCATTGGCTGAGGTGCCCCTCTCACCAATCCTCCCACCATCACTCCAGCTCAAAGCGTTCTGTTATCCCTCTGCTAAAGATCCACTGATTTCCGGCTAATCCGCTCCATGTTTTCCCACCCGCTCCGCAGCATCACTCACAAGCTGTGTCCCAAACTGTTGGGTGTAAGCTCTACGTTGGACTTAGTTACGTCCAGCTTTCCGATGAATATTTACACCTGTTGCACCATCTAAAACTACGACTAGGCACAGCTAAGCTTTAGCGTAGACTGTGCGTGGACACGACGCCATTCACGTTACTATGGTTACAACTTGAAATTATTGGCTCCAATGAATACATGAAAAATGGCTGCTGAACCGAAAATAAAAATTAAATTACTCTTTGTGAAACAAGAAAAACTCTTCAGTAGGTATATGCATATTTTAGTATGCAAACAAAACAATTCAGTAACAAATAAGAAAAAACAAGACATCTGGCAAAAGATAACAGTGGCAGTAAATGAAGCTGAGGGTGGATTAGGAAACCGGACAGTCAAGGAAGTAAAAAAAAAAAATGGAAAGATCTTCTTCAGGCAGCCAGGAGAGACTCTAGTCTGCTCAAAAAAAAAACAATGGGTGGGATGTCAAAATATTGACACTTTGGGCCCAATTTGGACATTTTCACTTAGGGGTGTACTCACTTTTGTGGCCAGCGGTTTAGACATTAATGGCTGTGTGTTGAGTTATTTTGAGGGGACAGCAAATTTACACTGTTATACAAGCTGTACACTCACTACTTTACATTGTAGCAAAGTGTCATTTCTTCAGTGTTGTCACATGAAAATATATAATAAAATATTTACAAAAATGTGAGAGGTGTACTCACTTCTGTGAGATGCTGTATGAACGCGCTGTTGCATCTCTGAGAACTTTTAAGGCTTATTCTGTGGCGTTTATTTAAGCCTTTAGACGGGTTGTGTCACAGAGTTGTAAAAGCGGTTATGCTCACCAAGTGAATGAATCGCGTTTGCGCCGAACTCTTATTACAAAGCAAAAACAAACACTCTTCTTCGATCCATGAACGTTTCTCTCAGTTAACGTGCGCGATGTCATCTCACAGACTCTGAAACGTCTGTCATAGCAAATCAACACATGTATGCTGTTGTGAATAATTAAGCGAAGCTTCTTCTCAAAGGATAAGAACACGCAGTCTCATAAATAATTTAATAGACACCGACGCGTCATCAATGTACTATTAGTCCATTGCCACGTCACAAATTGTGACGTCAACACAATGTAGATTTTGAACCCGGAAGATGAAAATAGCACAAAGAAGCTTAAAATTAACCAGTTTTCACCAACAGTTAAAATGATCAAATGCTAACATTGTCTTCAATGATGTGCAACACAAACACCTCTGCTAAAATCTCAGAAAAGTAGTCTGGGGTTTTCATGACCCTTTAATGTCTGTTGGTTTTAGCCAATAATCTGCCATTAACTTGTGTTTGTCTGTTTTTTTTTTTTTTTTTTGCTTTAGACATGATGGCACTAAAAGAAGAGAGGCAAGAACTTACAAGGATAGAAGAGAAAGATCAATATGAGAGACATGATTTCATGAATGTGGAAATATCCATACAGTCTGAAACAACTTCATCACAAAAAGAAGTTCAGAAGATTGAATCTAACAGATACTTCACCTGCCATCGAGAGAAGCCTTTTACCTGCAATCTGTGTGGGAAGACCTTCACAAATAAAGCACACCTTGATTCCCACATGAGAAGTCACTCTGGAGAGAAGCCTTTTACCTGCAAATTGTGTGGGAATAGCTTCACACGTAAAAGATCTCTTAAGAGTCACATGGTCGTTCACACTGGAGAGAAGCCGTTTCCATGTGATCAGTGTAAATCCATGAAATCCGTTCTTCCTCCATATACATTCAGAAAACCATACGTTTGTACTGTTTTTTTTTACTTTGTCAACTCTGTGGAGTCTGTTCCACAATTTCACTCCACATACAGAAATGCAAAACTTCTTAATGTTGTACGAACATAAAGATGCTTAAAATTACACTCTCTTCTAAGATTATATCTCTCTTCTCCATTAAGAAACAATTTTTGAATGTTACCAGGGAGTAAATTATTTTTTGCTTCATACATTATTGATTTGGTTCATTTTCAAACAGCACAAGTAAATTTTAATATCGTTGATTTAAAAAAAATAATGAATTTGTGTGATCTCTATAACCAGTTTTGTGAATTATCCGTATTGCTCTTCTTTGCAACATATAAATGCAGATTATCATCATTATCTATGTATTGCCCCAAACCTCTGAGCAATAATTAAAAAATGGGAATATTAACTATCTCTGTTGTTTTGCTTAAACGTACAGTAGATGTGTTCAAAACGCATCTTCCAGCAATGCGCTCAGCAGGGAGATATGATGCTGGGCATGAGATGTCTGTTCCCCGCAAACTCCAAATTTCTACTGTCTTTCCAGAAAAATTTATTTTTGCAGTACCTTTTTTATGGTCAAAGTATTGTGTGTGTGACAGTTCGTTGTCACAGTGTTCACCGTAACGGCACTGTTGTTTTCTTTTTGGTTTGGACTCTTTAGAGAGTTCCATCTTACAAAGAAAAATGAATTTCACTAAGAAAACCTCCCTGTGTTTAAATGCTCCTCTCACGAGTTCTTCCATGAAACGTCACCTCACATGTGACAAGCCTCGACCAGACAAGTGCTAGGTCACGGTGACGCGGTAGGTTCGTCCTATCACATACAAGAGACGTCACCTTGTATGTGACGAGCCTCGACCAATCAAGTGCTAGGTCACGGTGACGCGGTAGGTTCGTCCTATCACATACAAGAGACGTCACCTTGTATGTGACGAGCCTCGACCAATCAAGTGCTAGGTCACGGTGACGCGGTAGGTTCGTCCTATCACATACAAGAGACGTCACCTTGTATGTGACGAGCCTCGACCAATCAAGTGCTAGGTCACGGTGACGAGGCAGAATCGTCACGAGTAAGTGCGAAATGAGAACGTACAAACACAGAAATGTTTCTATATTCTGGAATTCTTTTACTATTTTCATTATTTGCTCTACGATGGCCGGACTTCGCCTCACCTTTGGTACCCCCGAGACTCTTCAGGGACGAAACACTTAAGCAAGTCCCACAAAAATAACAAGGTGCTGCTGGCAGCTATCAGTGGGCTTTCTCATCAGCTGAGCAAGTTCTCTGCCAATGTCTCCCGGGAGTTGAGCACAATCAATGAGAGACTTAAGTCTTTGGAAGAAAGACAAACTCGGCATGAGTCTAACGGCGGCTCGACCGAGGAGTTAAAGAGGAAGAGGCGCTTACATAAACCCAAAATTGCGGTAAGAAATTCCCCTAATGAAATCACCGTTGTTGGGAGTGTTTCTGTAGAACCCAGTGTAAGTTTGTTCACAATTAATTATTTTTTTCTTGTATTTTGCAGGAGTTCGTCGGCTTCATAACTCGGAGGCAAATTGTAGACGCTATGACCCAGAGCAAGGGTAAGGCTGAAAGATAAAGACTATCATACATTCTGTTGTGCAAATTCAAATAAACACGTTTTAATTTAGTGCATTTTGCTTCCACAGATTGAACTCGCCATACAACGAGGCGGTCACTTCATTTTTGGTTGGAGCCCTGTCTGCAACCCCGGAATTTCGCGATGAAGTCCAACATAATAATGCCTTTGTTGGTAAGTAATTTTCGCTGTGTTTTGCCCTATTCTGGCTATTTCTGTGTATTTAGTTATGGTTTCATTGTTAACACACCACTTTAATTGTGTATAGTTGCCTGCAAGACATATTATGAAACAGTGTGCAGAAATTGCCGGTACAGCCAACCGTGTGGCTGCAGCTACTAAGACCTCAGCCCGGAGTCGCCAGTGGAGGAAGAGGCTAAGGCTGATTAAAATCCTTAGTTTCTGTTGTGTTTTTTCCTTGTTGCATTAGTGTACACTGTAAATACTCTGTACATAGTACTGATTATATGTAACAATTGTGTTTACAGCTTTTAGAGGCGAGGCAGAGTGTTTTTGTTGCGGGTGAGATGGATTTCTGGAGGGGCATCACTGCTGACATGATGTCTGATGAAGAGGATGGCACTATTGATGGAGTGTCAGAGTGGATTGTGAGAAGTCCATCGTTCTGCTGCCAGGAGCTCAGCAATCTGTGTACCACACTGCAAGCAAGACTGGAAGCCAGTTTAAAGTATGCTGCATTGCATCATATGTGTCTGCAGAGTGGGTTACTGTCTGATAGAATGTCACCACAAACCTATGACCCCGAGGCGGCAAAAAAACACCTGAAGCCACACATGATGCCCCATCCAAGACCGTAGCCTCTGGCTAACTTACACTTGCTTGTGTGTTTTTATATGTGTGGTTTTAGGTTCTATGCTGTATCAGTAAGGTACATTTAATCAACATGTTTTAAATGTCTGTTTTCATTCCCTAATATTCATCCATGTCTTCAGTTATAATAAATAAGTTACATGACTGTCCTATACAATATTAGCCTGTATGGTGCATATATCTTAATGATTATCATTGACTAATTTGAACCATAATTTCATTAAATAATAAGGGAGGGGTTTACTCAAAATGGTATTATAAGGCTGACCAATAGGTACTGTTGGGGATTCAAGTTGGTTGCATTCATATGCTAATATCCCCCCAACACACACCTACACCTCCACCCCTCCCTCACTCACTCCCTCAAATGGTATGTTTCCGACTGTTTTTGCCACTCGCAAACAAGAACTCCCAGGGCTGCGAACTGTCAATTACTGCCGGTGATCAGAGATGTCATCAGGCAGCCACAGGGACGAAAATCTGGCTTTTCATGCAGTGTTGAGCAGGGGATGTTTTTGAAATTTGGTTCATTTGACACGGAATGACCCGTTCGGGTTTCATGACACTTTAAAGAAACCACTCCCCATTTCTCCAGTGTAACAATTCCTCGGTCAACAGTCCCTAACACAAATATACAGTACATCACAATAGTGATGTTTGATTCTTCTTCGGTTTTATGGCAGGTAGCACCAGTGTAAAGGTGTATTATCGCCACCTACTGTGTTGGAGTGTGGACCATAGTTTACCCATTTCATAAAACAAAAAACTACATTCTCTTTATCAGTTCTGTTCTTTTGAGATAAAATGTGAATTCCTTATGGATTATAGAGCTTATTTCTTTAAGTTTAATTTCTTCCACTGCCACCTTTCTAAGTTCCTTCTTCATTGTTTCTCTGATGACGCAAGACGCACAGCCGAAGTTTACTGACGGTCGAACTATCGAAGTTTGCCGAAGATTACTGCTGATCCTGATGTGTGAGTTTACGATACTTTGCAAGTCTGAGGCACATACTGGAAATATGCTTAAATAGCTTACTACTGTTATTAAATAACGTTTTATTAAAACCTGCAAAATCCTTTCTGTAGAGAGATGTAAATTAATTGTACTATAGTTTATTGTGCACGTAGATACAATTTTAAGTTGTTACGTAAAATAAATTAATTTATAAGTTTTATCTCTCTATATACTTAAGACATATCTGCATCAGTACATATCTGCATCAATGTATGTAATGTGTGCTGTAGGTGTGAAACTTTTAGGAATATTATCCAAACGATATTTGAACGACATCCTCTCAACCTGCTCAAAATTTTGAACTCACTGTGAGGACACAGTATGAGGATTGTGATCATCGCATGGTCTCACGTGTTGACTGGGATACTATGTATATCTTTAGCTTTTATGTCTTTGATGCCTAAAAATTCCTCTGCAGCTCCCACTACTATCTTGATTCTACCGAGTTTAACCTACCGAACAGATTGCTACACGTCACTTCCTGTTTGTTGCTGCCGTGTGTTTTGAGTTTGAGCTCCGTCAAGTCAATTCTTCATCGTCTATTTTTTTTATCTTAAAATCTATTTTATACACCATAATTTTCATTTATATAACGTGTGAATATATCCCTTATCATATTCTACTACAAAAACAATCAGAGCGCCTGGTTATCACTAGTTTTATTTTGATTTCCCGAGTCTGCTATTAGCTTATAGCCCATTAGCATCGCCAGCGTGGTTGCCGCTAACCTTGCTTACATTGCTAATACTCTATTCACACACATTACCATTGTTTTACTCACTGTTACTTGCTTTAATGGCAGATGTGTGTCTACCTTTGAGTGGAGGTGAGGACACGTTGAGTGCAGGTGAGGACACCGAATGCAGCTCAAGCTGGAGGCCGTGGAGAAGCAGATCTGCGACCTGGTGGAGAGGCAGGCCCAGCTGATAGAGCGGAGAGCCGCACTGGAAACATCCCGGGCTGACGCTCACAAGTCCGAGGTAAGTATACAGCACGCTACTAACTCTCCCACCACCTCTACTCCGTGTGTATCTCTGCACAGGCCCGGTGCACCCAGGACGCGATCTTCCCAGATGTCCTTCACTCCAGCGTCGGGACACCACGGACCCTGGGTGCACCCGCAACGGAAGACGCGAGCCAGACCCCGGGCGATGACCTCTCCCCCTCCGCCGCCTCCGGTCTTCGAGATCTCTACCCGGAACCGCGTCGCTCCCCTCCGCAAGACGGAACGCGACGTTGTGATCGTCGTAGACTCTATAGCACGTCCGTGCTACGTTAGCTGAAGGTAAAGTGCACACTCACTGTTTCCCTGGTGCTCGTGTTCTCGATGTTTCTGCGCAGATGCCCGCAATCCTGAAGGGCGACGAGAGCCCCGGAGCAGTCGTGCTTCACGCCGGGGTTAATGACACCAAGCTGCGGCAGACGGAGACACTGAAGAGGGACTTCAGTCTATAAAGACTTGTGTCTGTTCCCCGAATAGTGAGGCCAAAATATAAATTTAATGCAGTATCTAAAATAAATCTGATCGTGATTAAACCAGAAAAATGTAAAAATAAATGAACAAAAGCAATTTTTAAAGTTTGGGCTCCTAAACATTAGATCACGCGCACCCAAAACAGTTATTGTAAATGAAATGATCACAGATAATAGTTTTGATGTACTCTGCTTGACTGAAACCTGGATAAAACCAAATGATTATATTGGTCTAAATGAGTCTACTCCACCAAGCTACTGTTATAAGCATGAGCCCCGTCAGACTGGTTGTGGCGGTGGTGTTGCAACAATATATAGTGATATTCTCAATGTTACTCAGAAGACAGGATACAGGTTTAACTCATTCGAAATACTTCTGCTTAATGTTACATTGTCAGATATGCAAAAGAAACCTATCGTATCTCTTGCTTTGGTTACTGTGTATAGACCACCAGGGCCGTATACAGATTTCCTAAAAGAAATTGCAGATTTCATCTCAGACCTATTTGTCACTGTTGATAAAGCGCTAATTGTCGTAGATTTTAACATTCACGTTGATAATTCAAATGATGCATTAGGACTTGCGTTTACTGACCTAGTAAACTCTTTTGGAGTCAAGCAAAACGTCACCGGGCCCTCTCATCGTTTTAATCATACGCTAGATTTAATTATAATCGCATGGAATTGATCTTACTGATATAGATATCGTACCACAAAGTGATTGTTACTGACCATTTCCTTGTATCGTGTATGCTGCGTATTACTGATATTAACTATATGGCTCCACGTTATCGTCTGGGCAGAACTATTGTCCCAGCCACCAAAGACAGATTCACAAATAATCTGCCTGATTTATCTCAACTGCTCTGTGTACCCATAAATACACATGAACTAGACGAAATGACTAGCAACATGGGCACTATCTTCTCTAATACATTAGAAGCTGTTGCCCCCATCAAATTGAAAAAGGTTAGAGAAAAACGTACTGGTACAACAGTAATACCCATTCTCTCAAGAAAGAAACTCGTAGTCTTGAGTGCAAATGGAGAAAAACTAACTTGGAAATTTTTAGAAGGAAAAACAGTATGTCCAGCTATAGACAGGCTCTAAAAGCTGCCAGGGCCAAGCATATCCACAAACTTTTAGAAAATAACCAAAACAATCCTAGTTTGGTTTTTATTTTAGCACAGTGGCTAGATTAACAAATAACCAGACTCCACCCGATCTAAATATTCCCTCACAGTTTAATAGTAATGACTTTATGAATTTCTTCACTGATAAAATAGATATCAGAAATACAATAACAAATGTAGATTTTACAGCATATAATATTTCAGCTTCATTCATCGCACCAAAAGATAAACTGCAGTGCTTTACAACTATAGGACAGGAAGAGCTAAATAAACGTATCACTGCATCTCAACCAACAACATGCCTGTTAGATCCTGTACCCACTAAATTACTAAAAGAGTTGTTACCTGTAGCAGAAGAACCGCTTCTCAATATTATTAACTCGTCGTTGTCTTTAGGTCATGTCCCAAAACCATTCAAGCTGGCGGTTATTAAGCCTCTTAAGAAACCACAACTAGATCCTAGTGAACTGGCAAATTACAGACTCCGGCATCGGGCCCCACCATAGCACAGAAACAGCACTTGTTAAAATTACAAATTACTTGCTTCTTGCATCAGACCAAGGCTGCATCTCATTGCTAGTTTTACTTGATCTTAGTGCTGCGTTCGATACTATAGATCATGACATACTCATAGAGCGATTACAAAACTATACAGGTATTCAAGGGCAGGCTTTAAGATGGTTTAGATCCTACCTGTCCGATCGCTACCACTTTGTTCATTTAAATGGGGAGTCATCTCAATTATCACCAGTAAAATATGGAGTGCCACAAGGATCTGTCCTAGGTCCTCTGCTATTTTCAATATACATGTTGCCCCTTGGTAATATTATTAGAAAATACGAGATTAGTTTCCACTGTTATGCTGATGATACTCAACTACATCTCAACAAGACCAGATGAAACTTCTAAATTATCTAAGCTAACAGAGTGTGTTAAAAATGTAAAACCAATAATTTTCTCCTATTAAATTCGGATAATATAGAGATATTACTTATTGGACCAAAAAACAGTACACAGAATCTCTTCGGTTTGATTATGTCTTTAATTGATTTTTCTGTACATTCTGCCATATGTACATTAACTGACAGTCACCACTGATAAGCTACCACTAAATATTGTAGAAACCTAATTGGCTGTAAAGTTGCTTTGCAACGATTTGTATCGTGAAAAGCGCTATACAAATAAACTTGAACTGAATTGAATTGAATTGATTCTATCGCTTTTCCTTTCTGGTTGTACAGCAACATTAACTACTTTACACATAAATGCTATAAAGTTTTTCTTTTCAACAATCAAACTGTTCTCATCAACTTTACATTTATGATTGTATGGTTGCTGTGGAGGTAGCAACCATTAATTATCATCAAGTGATGATAATTCATTTGAGATATAATTAATTATCATTTGGTGTCTGGACTATTGCTGAAACAGATGCTGTCTGTAATGATTGTAATGTGTCTAAACTGGTCAATTTATGAGACTATGACACTTTCAGTGAATATAAAATATTTTCTTAATTATCATCACTTCTGTCATAAGAAAGTTTTGCATGTTTTCATACATGCAAAACTTTCTTATGACAGAAGTGATGATAATTCATTTGAGATATAATTAATTATCATTTGGTGTCTGGACTATTGCTGAAACAGATGCTGTCTGTAATGATTGTAATGTGTCTAAACTGGTCAATTTATGAGACTATGACACTTTCAGTGAATATAAAATATTTTCTTGCACATCCTGAGAGTTTGTGCCGCTCAGATCTGCAGCTCTCTGACACTATTTATTCATTCACATTATTTTATCTATTATTCAGCCATTCATCTACTACAATTACACAGCAACATGTCCCTTCTTTTTTTAGCCACAAACTCAATAAGGTCTGTAGTGGAGGTTGGATGTGTTATTTTTTATCCACACAATAATATTTTTTTCTTCAAACTATTTTTAACCAATATCAACATCTCAAAGCTTCATGATAAAATGTTAGAGCAGTGTAATATTATGACTGTCAGAGCAAATTTGTGATTATTAATCATTTACTAATGATATGATTATTTCATGACTTACAAAAACATTTTTGGATGATTTAAAACACACTTGTGGCATGATAGCATACACATCTATATACATCTACAAATGTATATTAATGTTTAAATGATTAGTTAATCATGAACAAAACACTTTTAAATTACCTGATCATTATTATAAAGTGTTGCCAGAAGTTTGATCAAAACAGTCTGTAGTCACTGTCACAACCAAACTGTGTAAAAACTATGATGATGATGAGGTGTTTTTTTCAGACAGATTTGGCAACCTTGCTGACCAAACGAAAGTGAAAGCAGTTTACACTTGACTGTACGATTGTTGTTTTTTTCATTTTGAAAAACTGATCATCAAACTGTTATTATTATTTGCTGATGTGGGAATTTAGATGTACCTAATGGGAAACCAAGGACACTTTGAGAACTTGTCTAGTAGCTGAACATTTTGATCAAAGCAAGTCTCAAAGAAAGGAGCACAGAGGCATTTCCTTTTTAATGTAAGAAAGCATAAAATACTAACTTTATCATGAAGTACTCAAAAAATATGATTAAAATGGACAAATAGGGATTACAAGATTGTAACATGTTTCACTCTAATGTTCTGTAATCATGTTTTCAAACTTTTATATAATTGATATAATGATAATCTTAAAGTACCCTACTTTTGTTACTCCATGGGTTGTTTTACACTGACATATATTTTACATTTCATATTACTTACAGTCATAGATATTACTCATGCATTACCTTCCTTAATTAATATAAGAAGAATATATCACTTATGTTCTTTGTGTAATCTTGAGTCAGAAACACTTCTATGTTTATTTTCCTCTTGCAACTACTCAAAATGAATATGTGCTTCTAGAAACATTTAAACAAAGTGCATTTCATAAAATAATGACAGTAGATACACGCATGATATTGGTTTGGATTATAACACTGTATTTTCTGTAGTTGATTAAACTTAGTCACTGTGGCAACTTATGCTGGGAAACTGACCTGGGCCTGTTTCATAAAACAAATGTACCAAATAAGCCAGGTTTATTTCAGTTAGTCTGACTTATTGTTGTCACGTGTATGTTCCCGTTCTCTTTGTGCTACGTGAGATTCCCTGAAATAGATAATTACACTCCTTCGTTTTGTATTCCTGGTCTCCTTGTTCCTCGCTCCGTGCTCTTCACACTACCACCGACAGTGACAATTGTTAGTTATTTTGGTTGAAAATAAGTCTGACTAACTAAAATAAGCCTGGCTTATTTGGTAAACTTGTTTAATGGAACAGGCCCCTGGTCTAAAGCAGGCTAACTCTCAGGCTAAGCTAAGCTCCTCTACTGACCAATAGGAACACAATGATTTTACCACTGTCTCACATACTATTATTTGACTTTTTATTTTTATTTTTTACAGTTTCTAGCCATGCAGATTTTCTCTCTGGTTTTATGACAGCTGTACCTTTTATAGTTTGCAGAACAGATAGCAGAACATTAGAACATTACAGTATAAAATTGCTCTTTAAAGCAGTAAAATAACTAAATTAAAAGTTAACTGAATTGAAAATAAATAAAAGAAAATGACTATTTTAACTGCTATAAGAAACACACTAACTAATTTGATCTTAGTAATTAGTACTGTACTAGCTTACATTTGATTGACCTATTACAATAGTCCCTTTACAGTTACTGCTATAATAAAAAATACTTATATGTAGGTTTAAAATTCTACAAAAGACACATTTAATGTCCAACAACAAATATTTGAGCAAAATGTATATTTTACTCAGAATTATTGTGCTCCTATTCGATTGCGCTCTGTCTGCCCTCGCCCACTCCTGACAGCAAAATGGTTATGTTTGCGTGACTTTCTGACATTTACAGATTAAAAATATACCTGTGAAATGTCAGTTATGCACTGAGGAAAACACAACGTCTCAAATGCATTAAACAGCACAGATATATTCGCTGTTTGCGATGGTGGATCGATTTGATCCATGATCGACATTAAGGTCTGCTTAATAATAAGCGTGCTCAAATTAGTTAGATTGTGTGAATTTAATTTGTCGTTAATGGAATTGTTTTAGCCCAGATTGATTTGTTAGGTTATTTCAAGTCAGGTTTTGGACTTTAATCCCAGTTTTTCCTCGGGTCTCTGTGGTGTTGTGATGCGTCATATTCACGCAGCAGCAGCGGTGAGAGAGCGCGCTTGAGAAACAGTTTAGAGAAGAGAAATCAATCTACATATAAAATATTGGTCACTTTCTAAATAATGAAAGTATAGCACATCCACTAGTAATTACATTTAAATCATTTTTTTACCGATGCAAATATGTTAGAAACGATGCATCGCAATATAAATGACAACTTGTAGCCGATGCACACTTTTTAAACATGCATCGCATCATTCATTTTTTATGCCGATGCACCGAGCGAATCGGGGAATCTTCCCATCCCTATTAGCCAGCCATATAAATGCAAGGCAGTAAGCTCATTGGCTGCATATGCAGCATGAACCAATCAGCTTGTGCCAAGTCGTTTAGCTCTCTGAATATCATCAGTTACGTTAACAACCCATCAGCCTGCGTGATCTAGAGTTTCATGACTAAACTATATATTTTAATCATGACAACCCTCATTAGATTTTAGCATGGTGATGGAAATGACAATGTTAATGTATTTGGTCTTGGCGAAATAGATCTGCTACGCTGCTGCATTGCTGCTGCTGTTGGTTATTGCTGTAGTTGTAGATTATTGCTGCTGCTGCAAGCAAGTACAGGAACTTGCTACTGCCAATGCATACGGTGATACGGTGCCGTGAGTATTTAAGACATACTGCTGCTACACAAATAGCAAATAAAATAACCCCCCAACAAAGCTGGAAGAAGAAAATAAAACAATTAAATATGTATGCTGCTGCTATACAATAATATGCTTAAAATCATCCCTATAAGGCAGAAGGAATATAAAAGGTAAAACCCCCCAGAACAAGCAGCTCTATTGCCAAGACATATGTACTGCTGCTGCTCTAGAGAGCCGTGAGACTGTGTGTTTGCTATCTATGTGATCTAATGGCTTAACGCTAGTGAACTATTGCTTTGTGTACCTGATCGGTTGACCAGATAGCTTAAACTAGTGACCTGAGTTGAAAGTGTTTCTGGGCTAATGGAGCCCAGATAAATTAACTAGTGGCTTAACGATGTGAACCTGGGTGCTGTACCCTTTATTTAACTAACAACCTAAATAACTATGTGTGTCTGAGCCAATAGCTCAAACTTACCTAGATAGAAACGTGTCGTTAACAAACAGGAATCACACTGTAGGCTGATAGATGAAGTAACCCCTAGCAACCACCTGACTCAGGCTCGGGTGGCCTGAGCAAATAGTTTTGAATTTGTCATTCAAGAGATGTAATTATTATTTTTTTCCCATTAACGTTAATCAATGTTACTGCAATGGAAATACTTACCTTTAACTTATTAATAATATTTGGCGAAATAATAAATTACTGTACACCCTGTAGTTGTGGTGTCATATGGCCAGGACTAATTCTGCGTCAAAAGCAGCTGCTCATTTATTTTGATAATTTAACATATTTATATTGCATATTAAGAATGATAATGTTTGCATTGTATGAACACATCATTGCTAAAGGCATGGCTCGTTCCAAGATGGTCTTGAGCAGGACACTACAGTGACTTTATTTAAATGCAGTTGTCTGCTTTTATATTAATTGTGTCCAAATTAAAGGGGTCATATGATGTTGCTAAAGACAAAAGATGTTGTGACGAGACAAAAACATTAAAACCCATTATAATTGAGGCATTTGTTGCATCCGGTGTGGACATAATTACGGATTATAATGACTTATACTTTCTTTTTATGCGTTGCATCACGCCGTGTAACCATAAAACCATGTCTGCATTTGTGATCTGAGAACTGACAAACAACAAGCGCTACTCTACACTGCTCAAAACTCGAATCGTCAGTGGCAAATTCTTGATTTAAAAAAACAAACTTACAGTCTGTCAGTCAGAACAGCCGGCATTGTTGTCTACTCTACCAGGATCAGGACACAGTCCTCCATAAAATGTGCTGCACACATCTGAATATTTGGGTTGAAGTGTTCTGGAACAGTGTTGTAAATACAACTTAACCACTGATTTCTAGTCGTGTCCTCTTTTGGAAGGCCAAACAAAGTAGTTTCTCTTTCACAACGAAACACAGCGTCACACACGGCGGCCTTGAGTGATTGGCGGCCAGCGGATTCAACGAAGGAGCGGCCGGCAGGCTTGCGGCAACCACATGTGACGACCCCGGGCTGGACTTCGTCCACGGTGAAAGCCGATCTGAGACAGATAAAGACAGGACAGAATGAGCGGCAGGTGCAGCCGCGCTGATTAGCTCATCAGCCCCTTGGTTGCCGGAGCAACGCTGACGAGCAATCAGACAGGAAACACAAACAGGCACGCAGTAATGAGCACACGGATCCATGAACCGTGACAGTACCCCTCCCCCTAGGAGCGCCTCCTGGCGTTCCCAGAGGAACTTGCCTGTCGATTGTAATCATCGCTAAGCGAATGATCCAATATGTCCCTAGCAGGAACCCAACTCCTCTCCTCCGGACCGTAACCCTCCCAGTCCACCAGGTACTGAAATCTGCGTCCCCTCCGCCTCGAGTCCAGAATGCGTTTAACTGAATAAGTGAGTTCCCCATCTATGAGTCGCGGCGGTGGGGGAACTGGGGCAGGCGGATTAATGGTAGAACGAAAAACTGGCTTTAATTTGTGAAAGACATGATCAATGACGGCAACCGCCGTTTCTCTGGCTGAGGGTATTTTGGACAGAGGAATAAAATGAGTTGCCTTCGAGAACCGGTCCACCACGGTCAAAACTACCGTGTTACCCTGAGATGGCGGGAGTCCCGTCACAAAATCTAGTGAAATGTGGGACGAGGGTCTCGAAGGAACAGCCAGCGGTTGTGGGTCCAGTTGGGGGTCGACCGGAAACCTTAAAAGAGGCACAGACAGAGCAGGCCAAAACAAAATGTCGTATGTCACGGGCCATAGATTGCCACCAGAACTGTTGTTTAACAAGAAAAAGTGTTCGACTAACCCCCGGATGACAGGCTACCCTGGAAGAATGACCCCAACGGATGACATCGGACCGCAATCCTTCTGGCACAAATAAACAACTCGATGGGCACCCGGTGGAGGTCAAGGCAGTCAAAGGGGCGGCTAGTTGACTGTAATTGCGAATGAAACGCCAGTAAAAATTGGCAAAGCCCAGAAACCTCTGCAGGGCCTTGCGGGAATCCGGGGTTGGCCAATCTACCACAGCCTGCACTTTGTCGGGATCCATGCGCACTCCCTCGGACGACACGATGTACCCTAGGAAAGGAACAGATTGTGCATGAAAAACGCATTTCTCCGCCTTGACAAAAAGCCCATTCTCTAGCAGACTCTGAAGCACTGACTTGACGTGCTGAACATGTTCCTGGAGAGAACGAGAAAAAATCAATATGTCATCCGGGTAGACATATATGAACTGATCGACCATGTCTCTCAGCACGTCATTTACCAGTGCTTGGAAAACCGCGGGAGCATTAGAGAACCCAAATGGCATAACAAGATACTCAAAATGCCCCCTGGCGGTATTAAAAGCGGTCTTCCATTCATCCCCCTCCCTTATGTGAACCAAATGATAGGCATTGCGAAGATCCAACTTAGTGAAAAAGGAAGCACCCTGCAGACTCTCGAAGGCTGAAGACATCAACGGCAAAGGATAGGTATTCTTCACCGTGATGCTGTTCAGCCCTCGATAGTCAATACAAGGATGAAGGGAACCATCTTTCTTTTCCACAAAGAAAAACCCCGCGCCAGCAGGAGAAGAAGAGCGACGGATGATCTTGACTGCCAGAGAATCAGAAATATATTTCTCCATGGCCTCCCTTTCCGGAGCGGAAAGTGAGTATAACCTGCCTTTAGGCGGAGACGTACCTGACAATAACTCTATCGCACAATCATAAGGACTATGTGGAGGAAGAGAAGCAGCCCGAGACTTACTGAACACTCCCTTCAGGTCAAGATACTCAGCAGGCACGTTTGACAGATCCACATGTTCATCCTGAAACACAGAACAAGACACAGAAGAACAAGCAGACAACAAACATGACGCATGACAATATTCACTTCAGGATGAGACTGTGTTCTGACGCCAGTTTATATTGGGATTGTGTAATGACAGCCAGGGGTGACCCAAGACCACCGGAGCCAAAGGGGAGTCGATGATGAAGAAGGAAATGTTCTCTGTGTGGTTACCTGACGTGACGAGCCTCACCAACTGTGTACAATGGGTGATAGGTGAGAGAGACTGCCCGCAGAGTGCACTAACCGAGATGGATCTTTCGAGTGGAACCAACTGAATTTCCAGTTTGTGCGCTGTCTTGCGATCCAGGAAATCTCCCTCAGAACCCGAGTCAAGGAGAGCTCTACAAGGGAATGTGTCCCAACCTAGGAGTAGTTGGACTGAGAGAAGCGTTACTTCAGAGGAGGCTTTCTCCACCGCGACTCCGCCCGCCAGTAACCTCCTAACTACTGACGGGCCTTGGCTTTAACCGGGCAGCATGCAACAACGTGACCAACAGCACCACAGTACAAACACAGGCCCAGGTTTCTGCTTCTCTCCTTCTCCTCCTGTGAAAGACAGGCTCTGCTCACCTGCATAGGCTCGGGACCGGAGAGGTAATCAGAGGAACCCTTCGTCGGGGCGGCGAATTGATCGCCACTACCTGCCGACACCTGTAGAGATCGCTCGTAACGTCGTCGCAGTCTATTGTCCACTCGAATCGCCAGATCGATCAACCCGTCCAGTGAGGTGGGTAGCTCTAAAGTGTAGATTTCATTGGTGATACAATCGGCCAGTCCATGCCTAAAAATGTCCCACTGTGCTTCCTGATTCCAATTGCACTCTGCCACCAAAGTGCGAAACTCAATCGTGTAATCAGTTACAGATCGATCTCCCTGGCGTAACTCCGCCAACTCCCGCGCCGCCTCCCTGCCGGACGCCGCCCGATCAAAGACTTTCCTGAGTTCGTCCAAAAAAGACTGGAATGACGAACAACACTGATGCTTCCGCTCCCACACCGCTGTTCCCCAGAGCGCCGCACGTCCAGTCAGTAGCGTGATAACAAACGCCACCTTGGACTCCTCTGTGGGAAAAGATGAACGCTGGAGAGCAATATGAAGTGAACAGGGCGCTAGAAATGATCGACACAACAGGGGCTCACTGGAGTAGACTGTTGGAGGCGGTAGGTGGGGCTCAGCCCACCGGCTGGGAAACTCCACAGGTGAGGCTGTAGCGGAATCGAGCGCAGTGGGCCGTTGGGCCGCTTCAGCCCTTAGCTGACGAAATTGGGTGGTTAAATCCGAAACTTGCGTTATTAGCGTCTGTACCGCTCGACCGGTAGCCAGGATCTGCTGTTCCTGCTGCTCCATGCGAGCACTGCTGTCGGAAAGAACGTCTCTGAGCTCCACTGCACTTGCTGGATCCATCCTGGTCAGATCTGTTACGGGAAGAGAACTCAGAATCCAGTTGCAAGTGAAAAGTGATTTATTGTGACAATAAATAATGAAGTTGGGTCGCAAGCCAAACGTGATGATTAAGGTGAGTAGCCGTGAGCACACGGGGATTGTGAAATCCCGACCCGATCCAGCTAGGGGAGTGGAATCCAGCGAGACTTCGATGGGTTCCCAGACTAGATATAATCCGATACAGAGGACTGGAAACAATCTGAGGCGGAGATCCGCCAGGCACACAGACTCTGGAGAGACAACAAGCATGAGCCAGGACAAATAATGATCTGACAACATGCAGCACAACACACGAGACAGATAAAGACAGGACAGAACGAGTGGCAGGTGCAGCCGCGCTGATTAGCAATCAGACAGGAAACACAAACAGGCACGCAGTAATGAACACACGGATCCATGAACCGTGAAAAAGAGTTCACATACCATCCATTTTTAGTCACTGAAACTTCAGCAATTGTAAGCTGCTTTGGATAAAAGCGTCTGCAAAATGAATCACTGTAAATATAAACTACAGTCTACTTACTGCTGCTGCAACTAAATGCATGTTTTGATTTGCTATGCATACTGCTATTAATAATTCGCTAATAATACAATCTGATTATATGGATACTGCTGCTACACTCCATGAAAGTACTAGAATTGCTGTAGCCCATCCATGCAATATCACTGAAATTTCTTGCAACTAAAGTACTTTCTGCTGCCCCTGCTATATTAGCAATAATAATTGGTTGCTATGCAGACTGCTGCTAATGTTATTTCTAACATTGCATCTAAATTTGCTATTCAATTTACTAAAGATTGCGATCTGAATAGCTATGCATACTGCTGCTACAGCTGCACTAAAGTACTTAGAATTACTATAAGAGTCTTTATTAAACAATGAAACGCAAACAAATAATGCCTATTTCGCTTTGAAGAGTTTACAAAATCTCTGTACGCCCTGTTAAATAAACGAAGTAATAAAAGCCTATTCCAATTTGAAAGAGTTACTTACCCCATGTGGTATCACTGAAATTTCATGCAACCCGATACTTTCTGCTGCTGTTGCTATAAAAAAACAGTAATAATTCGACTTGATTTGCTATGCATACTGCTATTAACAATTTGCTAATAACGCAATCTGGATTCAATGATACTGCTGCTACACTCCATGAAGTACTATAATTGCTGTAAGCCCAACTGAATACACAAATAGTAAATCCCAGTTTAAGAGTGTCCTACTATTAGCTACATTGTACATGGGCTACTGATTGGAAATTATTTATTATTAGTAGAATCTTTATATTTTAAACAAATTTGTGATTATCCTTAAACTATCACTAAACATGACTTTCATAATAAACTCTTCACTATCACAGAACCAAGGTAACGAGTGAAATAGAGATGTGGCCCCATTAAGAATGAGCGCTCCCTCTTCTGAAGAGCAATGCAATGCGGCACGAGCACACGTATGAGCGGGTATATTATTTTCTGTTGCTCATTAAGTTGTTATGGTTAAATAGGTAAGGCCGTTGACAGTATGACGTTTATGAAATACAGTTATACGGGTTCACCTTGACTTAAACTGTGAAACGCCAACGGCAAACCAACCCCACTAGTGAGGTGTGCATCTGAAAGCGATCCGTTCACGGTTAATGTATAAATGAATGCCCACAGAAGACTTCAAAAGCATTGGAGATTTCGGGCAAATAAGTTAATCCCCAATTCACTTTACTGTTCTAAATCCGCGATGCTTGACGTTGTATTCTCAGATACACGAACTAGGAAAACAGCTTGCTGCTGCTGCTGCTAAACTACTGCGCTTATATGAACAAGACATGCTTAGTAATTACTCCTCACGTGAATAATCTGCGCGTAGTTGTATGTATTCTAGTTTAAAAATGTAAATCTGACGAACGCAATAATCCACTGAATCAGAGTGAAGACCGTTTACTTATCTTAAGCTGGGCTCACACTACAGGAGTTTTAAAATCTTAACCGATTATGAAATCTGGTTGTAGTACACACATAAGGAGAATCTTTGCAGATTATCTTCTCTCAAATCTTAAACATGCACACACTACAAGATTTGAACATCATGGCACATCACACACTACAAGATATTATTAAGATTATCATGCCAGAGGGAGCGCCTCACGTGATCACCTCATGACCAGGGGCGTGTCTACGTGGTGGCCAGAGGTGGCACCGGCCCCCCCTGAAATCTGGCTGGCCACCCCAGGTGCCCCCCCACATATCTTGCGATGGGCTTGTTTTTAGTAAATTTCTAACTGCATCTAGCAGTGGCGGATCCTGTGTAGCTGCCTAGGGCCGCTTTCTTCTCTTTTTTTATACTTAATTTTAAGCCGTTTCTATAGCGTGATCTTAATGACAAATGTCGAGAGCGCGTAATGTTACGCGATCCATGTAATGCGTAAGCAAGAATCTCACCGCAAGAATCCGCAAGCGGATTTCCTTCACTCATACAAAACTGGACGTGTGCTTTTAACTATACGTTGGTTCTTTATTTTATGAATTGGCTCTGCTCTCGCTCAGATATTGC
>NW_015506766.1:121992-156904 GCF_001515645.1 Sinocyclocheilus grahami
TAATACTTATTTTAGTTAAGTGCTTAAATTGTAAATATGCATTTATTAAATAATTTTATCTAGTGCATTTGTATTTTTTTGTTTTTGTAGGCTATACAATAAAAGCGTACCAACCAGAAATAATC
The DNA here is from genome assembly GCF_001515645.1 of Sinocyclocheilus grahami. NCBI lineage: Eukaryota > Metazoa > Chordata > Actinopteri > Cypriniformes > Cyprinidae > Sinocyclocheilus > Sinocyclocheilus grahami. The sequence goes on from NW_015506766.1 coordinate 122,118, forward strand.
ACTGAGGGTGCTTCTGACATTAGTGAGGGTGCTCTAGTGTTAATGCATATTTTCACATATTTTGTCCCATCTATTGCTATGGTTATCACTATGTCAATCACTACTACTTCGAGAGCGAATCCCGCATAAATATGTGGATGCCATTCCCGAAACTTTGCAACGTGTGTGTGGCCGAAAAACAAAGTTCTACATTTTAAATGGATTATTGCCTAGAAAGCTTGCAAAGAGCGCTCCTTTTTAACCACTAAAAACTGTCACTCTTAGTTGATCTCACAAAGTTCTGTTATGACCAATGAATCTCACACTGTGCAATTAATATATTATTAACATCGTCGTGTACACACTCTGTATGTTATAATGAAAGGATTCGATTGTGATCAGCACAGTTGATATGATCGGGGCGGCCCCGATTTGTGTGCGAGCAGATCGGGAGGTGCAAGATTCGATCGGTGAACGCCTCACATTACCAGATAATCCACGCCGAACATCTGGAGCGATCGAGGGGCTCGACAAGATTTTTGCTCCGATTCTTGGGAGGGGGAACTCGGGGCTAAATCGGGCTAAAAATCCTGTAGTGTGAGCCAGGCTTTAGCTGTTTAGTTTTACAGAAACTCTGAAAGCGCGCTGCAGGAATCTCTAATGAATGCTAGCCAGCCATATAAATGCAAGGCAGTAAGCTCATTGGCTGCATATGCAGCATGAACCAATCAGCTTGTGCCAAGTCGTTTAGCTCTCTGAATATCATCAGTTACGTTAACAACCTATCAGCCTGCGCCATCTAGAGTTTCATGACTAAACTATATATTTTAAAAGAAAACAGTGTCAGAATCAGCCCATTTGTTTTTGAAATAGCGTAATCATCCATGAAATCATGATTGGTACATTCCTGTTTTTCAGTGTTGTTTTGTCTCTTTTTACCTGTAATTTGTCAATTATTTCACTCGGTGGATTGTCAGATATGCTGTGTGTGGGTCTGTTGATGGCAGACAGTGATTCTCCACATGGTTTACTCTCATCTCGAGGCTGAAAAATTGGTTTAATTAGTTTTCTGGTTTAAGTTCTGGTTGAACAGGTTTAAGTTCTGAAGAAAACTTCTCCCTCCGGAGTCTTTCAGAACTTCTGACCAAGACAGTTAACTGGAGAAACAAGAAACATGAAGTAGTATTATTAACTAACCATGAATAATGATGATGCAGATGAGATATTGAAACATGGATTTAAAAGTGTCATGCACTGTATTGATTCTACACTTATAGTATCAGACAGCATTGAGACATGATTTACATCAGTTTTTTGTTTTTGTTCAAAGCAATTATATCAGATTTGCTTAAAACAACTTTCTGACGATTCATGTCTCTATTCACAGCTTCAAAATCCAAATAAGATTTGAGCTTAGGTCCACTTGGAAGTACTTCAGATCTTTTCTTTTTCTTGTCCTGCAGCCGTGAGTTGGTGAAGGACGATGGCGTCTGTTAAAAAGCTGCTCGTGGACTCACTGAAGGAGCTGGTAGAAGCTGAACTGAAGGAGTTTCAGTGGCACTTAGTGAATTTACATAATGAGCATTTATCAAGGTCTGAAATGGAAAAGGCGGATAGACTCGACACAGTAGATATTATGGTGGCACGTTTTGGACCAGAAAAAGCTGTAAAGGTCATAGTGGATATCCTGAGAAAGATGAACCAGAATGATCTGGCTGAACAGTTGGAGAATGAACAAAAGCAAGGTAACATTTAATTCACTGTGACGTGATTAAATATTTACAAGTGAAACCTCTTTTCCTCTTTGCTCTACTGATGTGTTTGTGAGATAAATGTTTCCCAGTGAGTAATTCTCTCTTTCTCTCTCTCACAGATCAGGCTGAGGGCAATATGAAGACATCTGTCCCTGTTGGAGGTAATTCACAACATATCTGGAGTAAATATCAATCACTGTCTGTAAATGGAAACAAGAAAACGAAGAGTTTGGTTCCAAAAAACGATAAAAGCCTTTTTTTTTTTTTTTTTTTGAGTTTCCGCCCAAATCACTATTGTGTCTGGTCACACTCTAAAAAATGCTGGGTTAAATACAACCCAGTGCTGTGTAAAATAGGGACAAACCCAGCAATTGGGTTGTTTTGACCCAGCGGTTGGGTTAAATGTTTAACCCAACCTCCTGGATAGTAACCCAACCGCTGGGTCAAAACAACCCAATTGCTGGGTTTGTCCCTATTTTACCCAGCACTGGGTTGCATTTAACCCAGCATTTTTTAGAGTGCAGCATTGAAAAGTCCATTTTTAATTTTACGCAAAATGAGATATCCGCCGTATTCTGTCATGTTTTCTCCCTATCTTTCCAAACTGTGACAAACGCCAGTCTCCCTTCTCTGCAAAATGCGATATATCCGCTCAACCGAATCGCCTTGGACTATGAACGCGATATTGCGTAGCTTGTCAGTGATCTATGGCTCTGTATAGTAAATGCCGCTCCATCTGAAAGCACATGATGGAGATTTACTATTAATCACAGAACCGGCTTTACTGACGAGATGCGCATGATAAACGCATGCGATTTATCGTGCAGCCCTAGTATTTTCAACAGTTTCAATATGAAAAATAACTTTTATATTGATTCAGTGGATTTATAGCATTTTGGAACCAAACTCTTAAAATATTACGCAAGCAGCAATTACAGGACCAGCCATGCTTCGATTTTTTTTTGTCTTGTTTCCAGCCCAGATATCTAAAAATGGTAACACTTTACATTAAGGTTCCCTTTATAAAGGGTTTATAAAGGCGTTCATAAATGACTAATAACTCATTTACAAATGCATTATAAATTATTGATAAGCAGTTATAAATGCATGAATAAAAGGGTGATTTTGATGCAATACCTGCCAAATATTGAGCCATTTTTTAACTCATTTATAAATGCTTAATAAATATTTATTAATACTTATTTCACTCAAAACCAGCTTCTTGATTTATTGCATGATGCAGTAAAAATTTACTATTATAGCAAGACTGAAGGGTGTTGTATTTATGGTTTTCTCATTTATAGCTCATGACTTGTGTCACTTTTCTTACGATGTTTCTTACCAGAATCTACTCTATACCTTACACATGATTCTCCGCAAAAGTTCATAAAAGCACAACCATGACTTGATGAGATATTAATATTGAACATTTTAATTCCAATATTACATGTGAACCTTAATGTAATTAGACATTTATTAATGAGTTATAAACGTTAATAACATCTAAAAATTAACCTTAATGTAAAGTGATCGCCTGTGAACCATTTATTAATGAGTTTTAAACGTTAGTAACCTGTGAAAGCGAACCTTAATGTAAAGTGAACGCCTGTGAACCATTTATTAATGAGTTATAAAGTGAACTTTAATGTAAAGTAGACCTACTAATAATGTATTTATTGATTGATTATTATTGCACACACAGAAAAAGTTAGTATTTTCTGGTGAACTAAATTTAATTGTTGCACTACATCAGCAAACAACTTTCAACTTGAAACAAAAAGATTAATCTTTTCTTTTACAGCATTCAACACCACTCTTGATGTGAAAGCTGAGATGAGAGCAAATGTAATTACTCCTGTAATCACTGGAAACAACTTTGCAGAAAAAGTGACCATCAACTGCATGATACAGCTTGGTACTATCACTATAACTGTTCGTACTGAGACACACCGCTTATTAGCAGTTAGTTAATAGCTTATTAATGCCCAGTGGTTGTGAACCTTACTCCTAATTTAGTTTATTTTATGGCAATATTGTTCAATGACATGCTTTAGCTACATGGCAGTCTTTTCTTTTTTTCCTTTCTCTTCACAGAGCCACTAAAATCCCAAGACACGGAAAAACACACAGAAAAACAAGGTGCAGCCATCATGTTCTCTTAAGGCTAGTTCACACTGCCCTGAGAGATGCTGACCAACACCAATAGACACATTTGTGTGGTTTTGTTGGATCAGTGTCCAAACCTATCTTGAGTAACGAAAAGGCCATTTGGCATTCCTGAAGACACAGGTGTTGATAGTGATCAAGGCCTGTAGGCTAACGTGTATACATTGGGGGTCTGCTAATTGTCACCTTTTGCACAGTGCGTGAAGCTGTAATCTGCTGATTGGTCAGTTTGAATGTCTCACATTTGGGTTTTAGTCACATGGTCAAGGAAGGGATAAAAGAAGATTGTAACTGTTGCTCTGTCTCTTTCCTTTGCTGCCTCTTTTCTTTGCTGGCGCTCCCTTCTTGGGGCTCTGCCCTCTTTCTCTCTCTTTCTCTCCCAGGTAATATTTTTCATACATGCTGGGTACAATTAACTGTTTATATTTTACCATCCTTCATCTATTTTGTAACCAATTCAAGTGTAACCATAACAAAATTCTGTTATTAAACCATTTCAATTATAATTGATGTGCTAACTATTTTTGATTTAACATTAATATTGAAGTGCTACCTATTGCAATACAATATAGTCACACAATAGCAACGCTCTCCCACATATGTAGCTATTCTAACTGCGCTTATTTCCGTCGTTGGTATAAGTGGCAGTGGGTGGTAATAGACTAGAAATGTACAGTTTCATACCATCATGCTGATAACGTTTCTTTAGTCATTCACTCTCACTCTACCTGACAGCCAAGAATATACTCATATTGTGGTACAAGATATTGGTCATACTGCAGAACAAACAAAGAACAGAACAAAATTGAAAAAAAAAATTGTTGCTTCAATATATTTATCAACACTTGAATGTGGATAAGTTTCATAGAAAAATTAAGAAAGAAAAAATGTCAAAGACTACATCCAGATCAGATTCAGGACAATTATAAAAACACAGATCGAGTAGATCACGTCCATCACCCCATCTTGCACAGTTCTTTAACTCTTTGTGGGTTCAACACTTAATTCATTAAGGTTGAGCAGTTTTGATTTAAATGCTGTTTGAGCATATAAACGTGTCAAGCAATGCTTATATCAGATTTTTTTTCCTGCTTCTTCTTCACCTGTGCTCTGAGGTTCCATACTCTTTCGGAAGATGCATAATAGCACCTACAGTATAACAGTGAAAACATGGATTGCTGGAAAATGTAGTCAATCGCAGGAGTTAAAAACTGATCTCTACTCTTTTTTTTCACTCTTTCTCAAATGCTCAGCTGCAGAGGACCATAAAGGTGCTGTTCATGATTACACAAAGATCAGCCTCAGACTGAAGAACAAATTAAAACAGGACTACCAACGGATATTGATTGGTAATTCACAGAAGGGTCATCGGCAGCACCTGAATGAAATATACACTGATCTATATGTGATGGAGAACGAGACTGGAGGAATAGAGAGTGAGCACGAGGTGAGACAGATTGAAGCGAGTCACAACCGATTTACCATTGACACACCAATCAAATGCAACGACATATTCAAAGTCCAGAGTGATACGGGTCAACAAAACAGAAAAGTGTTGACGATGGGAATTGCAGGAGTGGGAAAGACTGTCTCCGTCAATAAATTCATCCTTGACTGGGCTGACGAAAAAGAAAATCAGGATATCGTCTTAATTTATCCACTCCCATTCCGTAGACTGAATTTGATTCAAGAAGAGTTCAGTCTCATAGGACTGCTTAACAAATACTTCTTTAGTGGTCGTGAAGAACTGCCCACTCTTCCTGAAGGGGATGGTAAAGTCATGTTCATCTTTGATGGGCTGGATGAATGTCGCTTTCATTTAAACTTTAAAGAGGATGACAGCTGTACAGATGTTAATGAAAAAACAACATTGAGTAAGATGATTACAAGCTTGATCAAGAGAAATCTGGTTCCCTCTGCTCTCATCTGGATCACATCCAGACCAGCAGCTGCCAGTCTGATATCCCGAAACTACATTGATCAGGTGACAGAAGTGCGAGGATTCAACGATGAGCAGAAAGAGCAATACTTCAACAAAAACAGCAGTGCTGAGATTGCTGGAAACATCATCCGTCACATCAGGAAATTCAGGAGTCTGTACATCATGTGCCACATCCCCATCTTCTGCTGGATCTCTCTTACTGTTCTTCGGCCTCTGCTGGCTCAAGAGAGCAATGACAAAACTCCCACAACTCTCACAGGGATGTACACCAACTTTGTACTTTCTCAGATGCAGCAGATGAGAAATAAATACAGTGATGATTCTGAATCGAAGGCCTATGCCAGGTCTTTTGATGAGATTATTTTGAAGCTTGGGAAACTGGCCTTTCATAAGCTGATGGAAGGAAAGCTGATTTTCTACAAAGAAGATCTTGAGGAATGTGGACTAGATGTCAGTGAAGGGTCAGTGTTCTCTGGGTTATGCACTGAGATCTTTCAGGAAGAAAAAGCTGTTTCAGAAAGAAGTATTTACAGCTTCGTACATCTCAGTGTCCAGGAATTCCTTGCTGCTCTCTACTCGACTTTGATTGACAAAAAGGAGAAAGAAAAACTTTTTTTTCAATCCTGCACAGAAAAACTGACATGGAAACTCTCTAAAAAGCCACTGTTTCAGATTCATAAGGCTGCAGTCAAGAAGGCTTTAAAAAGTGAGAATGGACACCTAGACCTTTTCCTTCGGTTCCTGCTGGGTCTCTCACTGGAGTCCAATCAGAGTGACATAAAGGAACTACTGCCAGGACTAGAGCTCAAATCAGAGAACATGAAATACTCTGCTGACTATATCAAAAAGAAAATAGAGAGGGAGAAATCAGTGGAAAGAACCCTCAATCTCTTCTACTGTCTGACTGAAATGAAAGTTGACTTGGTTGAGGAAATCCAGAAGAATCTGAGCTTAGGAAAACTTTCAGCACAGAATCTCTCCTCTGTTCAGTGGTCTGGTCTGGCGTTTGTGCTCCTGATGTCAGAAGAGACTCAAGAGAAATTTGAACTGCAGAAATACAGAAGATTTGATGAAGCAGTGATGAGACTGCTGCCAGTGATCAAAAACACCAGAAAAGCACTGTAAGAGGCTTCTTTACACTCATTTATATAAACGTCTTTTAGTTGGGTCACAGGTGACTTACTGGCTAAGACTGTTCGTAAAATTGTTCAAATGTAGTTGTATGTTTGTGTGTGATTAATTTAAATGCCAATGTATCTCCACCATCAGGCAAGTTGAACCTGAGTTTTGATTATTCTTAATTGTATCTAAGCCTGTCATGATAACTACATTTTGTTCAAAGATATACTGCCTCAGAAATAATTGCAATTTATCATTTTAAGACCATTTTATGTTGCTGCCTATATAATGATAATATCTGAGCAGTATTAGCACTGGGACTTGCTTCTGCGTGTGCTAGACAGGCTGGTATATATGCATTTACACTGTATCACCAGTGCTAACGCCAGTCACGTGAAATCCCCTTGAAATAATAATACAACTAAGTTGTGTGTGTGTGTGTGTGTGTATATACTGGAATTCACTACATTATGGGGACCAAATGTCCCCACAAGTATAGTAATACCAGTAAATGTTGACCTTGTGGGTACATTTTGTAGGTCCCCATGAGGAAACAAGCTTATAAATAATACAGAATTAAGTGTTTTGAAAATCTAAAAATGCAGAAAGTTTCCTGTGAGGGGTAGGTTTAGGTGTAGGGTTAGGGTAAGGGGATAGAAAATACAGACTGTATATACTGTGGGATAAGTCAATATAGTAATTATCACAACAGGCTTAATTTTATCGTAAATTAAAGAAACTGCAATTGTTTTAGCTTTCCGTACAATCAAAGTTTATTCCAGGTTATCTATGTTCCATATTATAAAACCTTACCTAATAAGCATTAATATCACTGTTTGTTTTGTTTCCTACACAGGCTACATAACTGTAATCTCACTACTCATTGTTGTAAGAGTTTGTCTTCAGTTCTAAAATCCTCAATCTCTGTCCTGAGAGAGCTGGACCTGAGTAACAATGACCTGAAGGATTCAGGAGTGAAGCTTCTTTCTGACGGACTGAAGAGTCCAAACTGTCAGCTGGAGATTCTGAGGTTTGAGTTAATTATTACAAATCAAACTGCTATGATTTAATCTGTATGCAATGTGTTTATATTGTTCAGATTTTCAATTATATGTTTCAATTATATGATTGGCGATTGTTACTCGTCAGGTTTTTTTTTAATGAATTCTGACAATATATGGTTGGCAAAACAAGATATGGCTTTGTTTGATTATCATAATTTGACGTTTTTGAGGTTGTGATGTAATTATATAAATGCACATTCTGACATGCTCCATGTGAAGGGTGGAACTGTATTGCAAAACAGGATATGGCTTTGTTTGATTATCATAATTTGACGTTTTTGAGGTTGTGATGTAATTATATAAATGCACATTCTGACATGCTCCATGTGAAGGGTGGAACTGTATTAATTTACACACAAGCAGGTCATTATTCTGTGTTTTTGGTGTTTCAGAACAGCTTGATTCAGGGCAACTTCAGCTCCTGGAGGGCCACTGTCTTGTAGAGTTTAGCTCCAACCAGCTCCAACTCATCTGCCTGAATGTTTCTAGTAATCCTGAAAACCTTGAATAGCTGGATCAGGTGTGTTTAATTAGGGTTGGAGCTGAACTCTGCAGGGCAGTGGCCTTCAAGGAGCAGCTGAGTTTGAACCCAATACGGCAAATGCTGCTCCACACAAACTCATAGAGAGTTTAGGCCGCTCATAACGTGGATTTGAATATGCAACATGTGCCAAATGTACCAAACGTTTTCCCAATTTTGTAATGAGAATTGTTTATAAATCTTCTTGACAACTGAGAAGCATTAAGGTGAAGATGTTTAAAGACATAACACTTTTAAAGAAATTATTTTTCATTTAATTGCAAAGTAAACCATTTGAATTGCTTGCAAATAATATTTTATTTTAATACACACATTTTTTAATATATACACATTAATTCTTTTTTTTTGTATGTCTAATATGCTGACAATGACTGTTAATGTTTCTTTTCTCGTCATATTCAATTAAAAATGACAAGAATTACATAAATTATATATTTAATCATATATAATTATATATTTTAAATTTAAAAAAATGTTAATTAGTCACTGGAAATTACTGGCGGTTATACTGACAGTTACAAATACATAATACCTAATGAATGGCTGAAATAGGTATAAATGTTGAAGTCATGTGGACTGTTGCTGTGCATGTCTTTAGATTGTCTGGCTGTATGGTGACAGAGGAAGGCTGTGGTTATGTGTCTTCAGCTCTAAGTTCAAACCCCTCACACCTGAGAGAGCTGGATCTGAGCTACAATCACCCCGGAGATTCAGGAGTCAAGCTGCTCTCTGAAAAACTGGAGGATCCAAACTGCTCACTGGACAAACTCAAGTATGTTGAGCCGGAGGGGTTTTGATTAAACAACTCCAAAGACATAGTACCATATTTACTTATTATAAACTATTTTGACTGTCTTTCGTACATCTACAAAAGTTCCTAGTGAGAATGAACAGAAGTTTAGCTGTAGTTATACTATTGAATGCTTCATTCTGATAGGTTGATGAACATTCTAAGGTGTGCAATTATTTTGCAGTAAACCCACAGCTAAAGTAGTTCCAGTCAGGTTTTGACAGCATTACAGTTACAGTTAAGATGAAAACAAGAAGCTATTTTCATGATTTCCCCTCAGAATTATGTTTTATTATCAGTGGAAAGCATGTTCTATTTCACACAGGATCTGGGGTCTCATTTATAAAACTCTCTGTAGATTTCATTCTAAAAGTGTACGTACGCACAAAAGCTAGATTTTGCTTACTCACAAAAGATTTCAGATTTATAAAACCGTGCGTACGCCAGAACCTGTGCAAAAATCCCTTACCGTCTCCTCCCCGAAATCACCATATATGGAGCTTACAACGCCTAGTTTTACTATGCATAACCTCATCTGCATATCATTTGCATCCACGTGACACCCTGTTTAACACGTCAAAGGTACAAGACAATAAGGAAATATGAGATACGGGCTATAAATGCCATTTGTGCCATACACATACATTTTTATTGTTAAATATCATCTACTATCCTTGTTATGTTTTAGAATAAATTAAATACAATTAAATTTTTTTATAAAATTCTCAGGTAAATATTTTAGTATAGAGTTTATCTCATTCTTTTCCACTGGCCAAATAGTATTTCAGTTGTTTTAAATAATTCAAATCAATTTAAATTCCTGCTGTTTTGCTGATAAGGTGAACATCATTTAGCTATTTTTAGTGGAAACAGATAGGCCTATATTTATTGCAGTGTAAAAACAATTGTCTGACTCGGCACATCACTGACAAAGTATTTTAAAAAGGAAACCTGCAAACATACCGTTTTCTTCAAGTTGTATCCTTCAAATACTATTTTTCATAATGTTGTGGAGATGCCCTCACACCACATCCACACCTCCGTGCAGTGACTATTGTCAAAAGTAGGCTATTAATACTTTTGTACCAAGTTGATACTGAAATTTTAAAAACATAACAATACCGGCCTTTCTCCAGCTCTGCAGTACCAAGTACAGACTCAGTTCAGTACTTGTTGATAGGCGGCTGTCTTCAAATGCTTCTGTGCATATTTATATCGCTTTCCGTGAACAGCAATATATAATGGCCAATCAGAGGTTAGTCAGAATCCACTCATTTTTCACTTGAGCCTTTTAAAGCAATGCTTAATTGAAAAATATTTGAAGTATACATGTGAATATTTAAAAATTATTTTGTTTAATATTACTTTTTGCATTAATAATGAACAGATTATTTATTTATTTATTTTCAAATAGTTAAATACTTGTTGTTTTGTTTTTGCTATAGACACTGAAATTGGTTCTGAAAATAATTTCATCAAGCGTAGCGTTAGTTCTGGCAGGTCACGTTAGTCAAACAATACCGGCCTTTCTCCAGCTCTGCAGTACCAAGTACAGACTCAGTTCAGTACTTGTTGATAGGCGGCTGTCTTCAAATGCTTCTGTGCATATTTATATCGCTTTCCGTGAACAGCAATATATAATGGCCAATCAGAGGTTAGTCAGAATCCACTCATTTTTCACTTGACTGCTCGAGTTACTAGCCTGCCTCCGGCTGGAGAGAGTAGCCTCTTGCAGTCGGGGGCGGAATTAAAGCGGAGACGTCAAGTCAGACACTTTCTGCTCCTGGTAATGACACTCTTGCAGTGTTTGCATACATTCACTGATGAAGAGAATTAAATGCAACATTTGTCAAATACACAGATGTTTCAGAATGTTTCATAAAGTAACAGAAACACTTTTTATACTGCTTAATACAGCATCTGTTCATGAATAAGTTAAACATTAACACATGCTATTTAAATACCAATTAAGTGGGGGTGTAGTATATGCTTTCATCAGTGTTTTTGAAACGTGACTCAATATAACAGTGCGACTACCTAAAAGTGCTTTTACTGTTATATAAACACAGATTTCTGAGTATTGGAATTGAATTGTTAGAATAAGCATGCAACACACATCATGCTTGTCATCACAGAATCTAACCAATGAGAATAAAGTGTGTCGTCGTCAAGGCTTTTGCAGTGCTTGACCTAGGCGGCTGGTCCCGTTTTGCTCTCGCAATACTTTGAATGCACACGTGATCGTAGGGCGGCTGCAGCGCCGATCAAAGTTGGACAAAAGTATTTTAATGTACCCAGAATGCATTGTTTTTGACAGGCGGCAGCCGATCTTTGCGGCGCCGCATCAAGTCAAACAAGCCTAATATCTCTAAAGAGTGTGTTTTTGGATGTGAGGAAAAGATAACCTTATTCAGTGTTGTGTGAACAGTGGATGCAATTTGTTTTTCCGGGGCAGCAACGGAGTTTCTCAAGCATGTGTGTTTGTTCCCGTCATTTCGGTGACAAATGTTTTATAGCAAGGTATATTCTGACACTGGATTTGCAGTGTCTGGAAGATGGAGAAGCCCCAGCGATCAAAGATCCCGGTCATATAAGAACTGCTGTAAAACTGCATCAAATGTCTGTGATTGTTAGTAAGTGTAAGTGCTCGCGACTCTTCAGCTCCGCCCACGACTCGCCTCCAGGAGCTTGGCTGTTTTCGGAGAGAATCGTAGCTTTATCTTTCTTTTATAAATCTGATAAAACTGAAGACTCTTCGGAGATGTGAATGATGCAATACTACAATTATAGGTATTCAAGATAACATGAGATTGGCCAAAACTGTGTGTGTTATGTCCCCTTTAACCTAGGGAATAATTTCTGCTGCGGTGCAGCTCCAAGAGAAATTGGTAAACGGTCATTGTTCAGTTGAAATCGTCTGCATCCGGAAACCTCAGAAAATCAGCTAATGACTTCATGAAGCAGCATTTGTTCATGAAACTGATATCGGACATGCTTCTGAGGCAGCTTAATGGTTCAATGATCTACAAGGAACATGCTTGTTCTTAAGTTATAGCTACATTGTTGGGAACATGCTTGTTCCAGAGCAATCCGGTCGTTATTCGGAACATGCTTGTTCTGAACGCTGTAGTTGAATTGGAACATGTTTCTTAAGTCTAGCTGGTGTTATAGAGAATGCTGCTTAAGCTTTTATGGTATTGGCAACATATTCATTGGTCAACTGTTAAAGGCAACAGAATTGTTGCTACAGGTTATGCGGGTTTTGGCAACATATTTGATTGGTCATTGGTTAAGGGCAACATGCTTGTTGCTTAAGGCTTTGAGATCAGTTTGTGTTGGGGGATATCAGCATATGGTTTTGTTTTGGGGGGTTATCGCTGCTCTCATCCATGCTAGGCTACATGGATGCGCAGGGAGTTCTTGCCCAGAACGAAACCATACCGCCAATCCAAACTGTATGCTAATTGTCAATCATCTTTGACGATAGTGGTCCTGACAGAACTGTAATGTATAATTAAGAGCTCTTATTAGAGAGCTGGTTTTATAGATAAGTCATGGCCATAAACTGTATGTATCCTGTTCTCCATATACTGTATGTCCTGTGTATACATCAACAGCAAGCTAAACTCTTCTTTATCAACTTCACAGACACGGAATGTCCTTTTTCATACTTTAAAAAGGGTAGAGTAAAACTGAAATAAGAAGAAAAACAAACAATATGAATTGACATTCACAATATGTACATAAAGGAATACTGCTTATAAATATATTGTAATCTAGATCTAACTTTCCTGCTTATCAAACAAGATGAAAATAAATTGTCAGGCAAATAAATGTGGTCAGTATTCAGTATCAATGGCTCTCATATGGTCCAATGAGAAATGACATCTAAGATGCACTCAATTAATACAAATTACAAAAACTTCAAAGTACTCTTATACAACTCAAGGTAGTATGAACAATAAAAATAAAACATACCGACGAAGCTACCAAAGGCTAAGGATGAATGCAGATGTATACTGATTCACTGCTTTAGTGCTTTCTATGCTGCTTTTCTATTCCTGAGTCACAATTTCCTTGTTAGTCATCTGGGGCCGGTTGCACCAGCTGGACGTAAAAAGGTTGGGTGTAAGCTCTACGTTGGACTTAGTTACATCCAGCTTTCCGATGAATATTTACACCTGTTGCACCATCTAAAATTACGACTAGGTCGCAGCTAAGCATTGGTGTAGACTGTGCGCGTCCGCGACGCCATTCGCGTTACTATGGTTACAACTTGAAATTACCGGCTCCAATGAATAAATGAAAAATAGCTGCTGAACCGAAAAGAAGAAAATTAAATTACTCAGATTGTGAAACAAGAACAATTATTGAACTCTTCAGTAGGTATATGCATATTTTAGTATGCAAACAAAACAATTCAGTAACAAATAAGAAAAAACAAGACATCTGGCAAAAGATAACAGTGGCAGTAAATGAAGCTGAGGGTGGATTAGGAAACCGGACAGTCGAGGAAGTAAAAAAAAATGGAAATATCTTCTTCAGGCAGCCAGGAGAGACTCTAGTCTGCTCAAAACCCCCCCAACGGGTGGGGGACCCCCTCCTAAAATCTCGCGCTACAGCACTATTATAATGGATGTGTTTGGAGACGACTCGCCAGCTTATATTAAATATAATATTGAAGCTAATATTCAAAAAATCTGCATCAGCAGATCTAATCTGCTTTAATAACACACACAATTTAATCAATAGCTAAATAATTTTTTTTACTTGCCAGCAATCATTTTGTACAGCTTTAGTTTATTCACTTTGTGACAGTAGAAAAAATGTCAAATGTTGAAAAGTGAAATGTAAAATAAAATAAAATAAATAAAGTGCATATTTATCTAAAGCAGATACATTTCGTTTTCTTTTTATACAATATAATATATGATCTTTATACGTTACATTAAGTCTATCTTTTACAGGCTGATTAGCCGAATTATATTGCTTCGGATGAGACGAGCCGCCACATCCTCTTCTGCGACTTGTTCCCTGATGTGTTCCACCTCTGCCTCCACTGGTCCTAAATCCTCCGCAGGCTGTGCAAATGTTGTGCAACACAGCTGCTGCACATACAATGGTGCATACCCTCTCTGGCTCCATCCTGATTTCACTGTGCAGGCAGTGGAATCTGCAGGGAAGAAAATGCAGTAGCTATCCCGCCGGAGTAAAATCTACATTATTATGCTTTAATAACCAATGCCAGTTTAAGGTAGCTAAAATAAATAAGGGCTGGCAGCTTTATATTTAAACTAAGGCAGCGGCTATTTACACTAAGTGCAAATAGCTATAGATTCTATTTACACTGTTAAAATAGCAGGATTTCTGCTATTTATACTACTTAATGCACATAGTGGCAATTATCTGCACCTCAGTATTGTAGTACATTATAAAACAGTACGCAATAACTTATTGAATGTAAATTTTAATTTGAATTCAAATTATTAAATGGATGCCACCTTATTGGGACAATAAAGCCCTCACCCTACCCGTTACTTTATTTTCAACTTTTTGATTATTTCCTTCATTTTTATTGAAAATAAATGCTTTTCTGATGTGATTTGAAATTTGAAAAGGGAGAAAAAAGTTCGCCAAAAGGTGGATTCGAACCTGGGTCGATCGCGTCAAAATGAGCACAACACACGTTTTACCATTTGCCAACAAGGCGGGCTATTTGCACTTAGTGTAAATAGACATGCCATTCAAGTAAACATGAGCCACACACCTGCGCTTGAGCACTCCTATGCAGCGCTCAATGATCGACCTTGTCCGTGAGTGCACATAGTTGAACTGCCTTTCCTGCTCCGTTCGGGGTACCATGACAGGTGTCATCAGCCACTTCTTTAAAGGGTAGCCACTGTCGCAAAGCATTATACCAGAATGCCGCCCCTCCTCACACGATTGGGCCAGTGCGCTCTCCCTCAAGAAGCGTGCATCATGTGCAGACCCATACCACCGTGCCACCACATCTATTAATTTCATGTTTGCATCCCACACAACCTATACGTTGATTGAGTGAAAGCCTTTCCTATTTACAAAAAGGTACTCGTTTTTAGATGGTGCCTGAATGTGCACGTGAGTACCATCAAAACAGCCAAAAATACAGGGTATGCTGGAATCTCTTCGAAATTTGTCCTTAGTGTGTGTGGCCTCCTCTTGGGTGGGTAGACAAACATGTATTTGAGCCCGACTTTGAAGGGCCAGAGACACTCGTCGTATCGCCCGGCTGGCTGTACTTCTGCTTACATTTACCATATCAGCGAATGTATTTTGGAAAGATCCACTGGCATAAAATCGAAGAGATATTAGCACCTGCAGTGTTGGGGACAGCGCTCCGTTCCTGTCTGTTGCGTGTTGTAACTGCGGTGATAACTCATTGATTCATTCTGACAGTTCAACCCTGCTGAAACGAAACCTTTCAATAAGTTCTCTGTCTCCATATACAGTGGGTACGGAAAGTATTCAGACCCCCTTAAATTTTTCACTCTTTGTTATATTGCAGCCATTTGCTAAAATCATTTAAGTTAATTTTTTTTCCTCATTAATGTACACACAGCACCCCATATTGACAGAAAAACACAGAATTGTTGACATTTTTGCAGATGGATTGGTGCGGTCTCTCATTACCCGTTCACGCCTAAAAGCCCGTCGATCGTGTAGCCTGTATATCAGATGCGCCATTGTCTTTATTTATTATGTTTATTATCACTATGGAAACAAGTCAAGGCTTTTCACTTTACACCTACCTTTGATTAGGCGTAAGATTTAGTTCCAGACGTGCGCTATGCCCAAATGGTGCAACAGGTATTTATTCTACACAGGACTTAAAACGCATTTTACGTCCAGCCTAGTCTTACAACCGGGTGTACGTCCAGCTGGTGCAACCGGCCCCTGATCAGTCACATGATAATGAGCGTTATTCACAGAGCAGCCAGCAGGGGGATACAAACTACAGCCTAAACATTTATTCCTTAATTATTGTTAACTTAGACAATTACTTTAACAGGACAGTATGTTTTTAAGACTTCTAGAGAGAGGAATATATTACTTTAGGGTGTGATCCTTGTCTTTTATTCCCACCATAATTAAATAAAAAATGTCCTGGAAAAGTCCTCAAATTCCTGGAAAATTATCACTGAATGAGAGTGGGAACCCTGTAATTTCATTTGTGTTTTATTTATAATGAAGTGATGTACAGCGTGCCAATTTGCATGTGCAATGGAAGAGTGCCCACTACAAGCTCAGTATAATGGCTGACATGACAGGAAAATTATTTTTCTGAGGTGAGAAAAAATAAAAACGTTATTTTTATGACATTGCCATATAGTCTGGCAACATCTCACCTGACAACATATGAATCAGGTCAATGTGCCTTTCTCAGGCACTCGTAACATAAACTGCATCTGACAGAAGTGTCAACAGCTTTTACGCACATTTTTCTAAATAAAAGCCTATTAGAATTCTAAAAACAATTAGAATTAAGTTTGTTGTCGTTTCATTTAGCAGATGTTTTTATCCAAAGCTACTTACAGATTATATATAATGAGATTATATATTTTTTTATTATTATATTTTAAATTATACTTTTTAATAAATTTGATTATAATTTGCATCAAAAACTGCTCATGCCACATGTACTAACTTTGTTTGGACTGTGATTAAAGTCCAGTGGTTCTACAACTGTTTCATGCATTCGGATTCATAGAAAGGCCCAGTCATAAAAATAAATAAATTAAAGGTGCAATAGGTGATTGTCTTCAGAAACATTTTTTGTTAAGCTGGTTGAAAGTCTCTTCACATCATGATAGCAATCATTAAGTTAAGTGGTCTAAATGTATTTGTATATTCTGTGAAAGGTGTAGGATCAAGAAATGTTCGTCCAATCAAAACGCTCGGTCAGAGCGTTTTAATATGCTTTCCTACCTGCCTGTCAACGTATGTATTAGCATACCCCTGTGCACCGGGTTAACGCAGACAGGATACATCATCAGTGCGTTCACACAAGCTGTGCAGACAGAGCGAGGATGGCAGGCAAACGTCAACATCCCGATCTTCCTTCCTGGTATTGTAGTACTTTTAAAGATTTCTCACCGGTGAATGACACATGATGTAGCCCAGCGGTTAATCTAGTCCTCGCGCCAGCTCGTTAGAAGTGAGCTACGTGCATGAACTGTGTTCTGATCGATATGATCCCTACACAGTGTTCATTGTACCCTACTCCCTGAGCGGGGGAAATCCGTTGAAGTTTACTTCACTTCGGAACATGGGCTGGAATTGGGAACCTGATGTAACCTATTGTAGTAATGTTGTCTCTGGTCTGTGTGCGTAAATGCGTTCAGGGGGCGTGACTTTGGACATTTTCCAAGATCTCCTATTGCACCTTTAATTAATAATACAAATAAAAAAAAACTTGTGTTAAACCACCAAAATCCTTAAAAAAGAAAAAAGAAACAAATCGTCCAGCACTACTTGAAGCTCTCACAGAGTGTGCTCACAGGACATACTGTTGGCCCAGAAACTGTGCCAACACTTTACCCAGATGGGGGTCCACATGTGCTCCGCAGTTCCCGCCAGTATTGGGGTCCACAATGGGCTACCCAATGTGAGCTTAATGTTGGTAATAATTTATTTATTTATTAATTTATTACTCACAAATGGGACATTCACTTTCAGTGCCATCAGGCTAAAGTTAGCATTTTCCAAGATCTCCTATTGCACCTTTAATTAATAATAATACAAATAAAAAAAAACTTGTGTTAAACCACCAAAATCCTTAAAAAAGAAAAGAAAAGAAAAAAGAAACAAATCGTCCAGCACTACTTGAAGCTCTCACAGAGTGTGCTCACAGGACATACTGTTGGCCCAGAAACTGTGCCAACACTTTACCCAGATGGGGGTCCACATGTGCTCCGCAGTTCCCGCCAGTATTGGGGTCCACAATGGGCTACCCAATGTGAGCTTAATGTTGGTAATAATTTATTTATTTATTAATTTATTACTCACAAATGTTGATATTCAGATATCAGTACAGTACAGTACAGTTTGTAGACAAACTCTGAGGTTGGCTAGCGAAAGCCCAGCCTAAAAGTATGAAGTAGTTGTAAAAGCTTAAAATTGGAAAAAGTTGCTAATGCATTTAGCATGACGCTAGCATGATTAGCATCACATTCACATGATTAGCATATTGTTAGCGTGATGCTAGCATATTTTAGAATATTCTTATTCTGTTTAAAGCATGGTTTAATATGTCATTTTATCTTGATTATCTTATTTTCACAATAATTGGAAGCCAAAATCATAATTGAAGATATACTGTAATGTAATTAATTGCATTGCACTGTGTGTATGTTTACTGACTGAATGTGACTCTTTGTGTGTTTTATAGTGTGGATAATAAAGGACTGTCCATGATTACAGCTGGACTACAGAAATGTACGTATGCAAACACACACCCACACCCACACACACACACACACACACTCAGCTGTAGTGATTGTTGTTGTGTTATAAATGTCTCTGTTCTTGTGTTCAGATGCCCGTTTTCTCACACTGGATCCAAACACAGCACACACTCAACTCGGGCTCTCTGAGGAGGACAGAAAGGTGACAAATGTGAGAGAGAAACAGTCGTGTCAGACGGAGGGAGGAGCCATGGAGGAGGAAGGGCTGCCGACTGCAGGGGGCCGACCGACGGCGGTGGAGCAGGTGGCTGAGGAGCCCGAGGCGGAGATGGAGAGCCGATGAGCCAAAGCGACGGGGAGGATCCGGAGGGCCAAGGCGTAACAGATTGCTCAGGCGACTGATGCGGAGGCGTGGATCCGGAAGGCCACGGTGGAGCTGGAGTGACAGAGGACCGAGGAGGAGCCTGATGGAGGGACAAAGCACAGCCAGAGGAGTGGAGTCCCAATGCGACGGATGGTCGACGATGGTCGACGACAGACCATGGTCAAATTTGTGCATTGTGGAATACGGTAGGGACTGTGATGGCATTCGTGGATGGCGGTTATTTTCTCAATATCAGTTGCGTCCCCGCAAATCCAAACCATGCGCACCTCATGTTCCACAGTGAGATGATGGTAAAGGCCCATGCCATCGGTCTGATAATTGCAGATAGGCTGAAGATTCTGCTGCCAGAAGATTTGGAGAGGCCAACCATTCTCAAGAACAATGTGAGCAGCTTGTGGAGGATAAATGTGCTTCATGGGGACCATAAATTCATACTCCAGCTGTTCCATCAGTCCCTCCTAGCTGTGAACAGTGATCTGGACATGGCCATCCTTATGACCATAACTAAATTTGTCCAGAAGGATGAACGCAAGTTCGACCTCAGCGATGGTGTAGTGAGAGTGTCGTACCACGCTACATGCAACTTACGTTCACGAGACCCCATTGTGAATCTTTTTTGGTCCCGTTGCGGACTTCAAGACGTGATGGGGGTCTCGTGGAAACCTGTTTCCGGCATACTTGATGAGGGAAACTGCCAACTTCCAAAGCAACATCGACCATCTGCCTTTGGATGTTGATTTAGCGTTCTGGCAAGTTGTGCGAGAAGGAAGTTGCCAGTTGAACTTCTTGCAACTCTATGTGGTGACCTCACATTGTCACGAGGTGACGGTCCAGAAACATCCGAGTCAGCCAACTGATTGCGATGTGTGATCTCCACATCGAGAAACATCGGAAGATGATCGCACATAATGCAGAGAAGTACGTCGAGCATGTGGACGACCTGGCCTGGAAGGCGTACACAAGGACCTGCGCCAGGTTGGAGGGGGTGTTCTTGGTGTTGGAGCCAAGCCATTTCTTCATACCGTCAATGCTGGACCATCTCCTGGAGTCAGTTCCCATGCTTGTTCCTTTCCTGGACAATGAAAACGGTTTTGGGTCTTTGCCACATGGTACAGCCAGTTGCCACCTATCTTAGCACCACGCTGTATGAGCCGTTGCAGTCCAAGAAAGACCTAGGTGGCTTCCACAATAGCTTGAGCGCATTCCAACTGGAGCTCACGGTGGAGGAACTATTTTTTGGGCGGGCCATGTGTAGTTCTTCCAGGCAATACTCTTCTTCGCTTGGTGTAAGTGCTACACATCCAGACAGCCTTACAACAATGAGGGGCTTTCTTTTCTGTTATGAGTAGGATTAGGGTTTTATAACTTATCTACTGTATAGTTTGTATTGTCTTTCTATTTTGTTTGACTTTACGTGTATTGTACGGCTCTTTGGGTCAACCATGAGTTGTGTTAATACGAGTTATTTAGGCCCAATCCCATTTCTACCCCTACCTCGATTCTCTTTTGGTTGGAGGTGTAGGGGTAGGGGGAAGGGCCAGATAGCCCTTCAAACGAAGATTTTCTGGGACCACATTTCAAACGAAGGGGAATGAGAATTTTCAGCATAAACCGGCAACATGGCTGCCCAAGCGAACAAAAAAACACATAAATGTAAGCATTTTTAGCATTAAAAAATATTTTAATGAAAAGTAATCATTTGTTTTATGTTTAATTAAATTGTGTTCATACCAGTCATGTTATTCAAAGAAATATTTGCAAAAATTAGCTAACGTTAAAACATATTTTCATGTCTGATCAGGGCGATAACCACCAGAGACGTTGAGGGGGACTATTCCCCCAATAAATATAAATTGATTAAACTTTTTCTCAAATATTGGCAATTCTAAAGAGAGAGATGAGAATTGCGTGTACCTTGTGGCACGGCTGACACAGAAGAGCGTAAGCTGCCTGCGTTCGGCTCATATTCTCCAAAATGATGCTACGGTGATGCGGACAGACATAGAGGAGACAAATTGTTATATAAAGTCGTTATTTTTGTTTTCGTATACAAAAAGTATTCTCGTCGCTTCATAACGTTACGGTTGAACCACTGATGGCAGATGGACTATTATGACGATGCTTTTCATACTTTTCTGGACCTTGACAGTGTAATTTACTTGGCAGTCTATGGGACAGTCACAAGCCTCCCGGTTTTCATCCAAAATATCTTAAATTGTGTACCAAAGACGAACGAACCTTCTATGGGTTTGGAACGACATGGGGGTAAGTGATTAATGACAACAATTTCATTTTGGGGTGGAGTATCCCTTTAAACTAACACAACACTGAGATTCTACAGTCAAGTCAAACATCATTTTTATTTACATTTACATTTAGTCATTTATCCAAAGCGACTTGCAAATGAGGACAATAAAAGCAGTCAAAACTAACAAAAGAGCAACAATATATAAGTGCAAATGACAAGTCTCGGTTAGCCTAACGCAGTACACGTTGCAAGGTGTATATATATATATACTTATATATTATACACACATACACACACACACACACACAAACAAAGAAAAACGAGTAGATAGAATAGAAAAAATAGAAAGCTAGTGTTTGTTTTTTGTTGTTGTTTTTTTTTTTTTTTAAATAAAGAACAAAAAAAATGAAAAAGATAAATATAAAGTAGAATTATAATAGACTAGAAAGTGTTAGAGTTAGAGGGTCAAATAAAGGTGGAACAGATGTGTTTTTTAGTCGTTTGGGCAGGTGGTGGAATGACATCAAGAACATCATCTTACGATGTCCTCATAATACAGGTGTAAGCTACACACAACACAACACACATGTAATGCATATAAAGACATGAACAATACCTTTAATATATTAAACCTTTTGGCGCCAGGGTTTTTTGGAAAAATCAAGATTTCAAAAGCTTGTGGCTTGAAAGGGCTTAAAGATAGAGATCTACTGTAAATTAGAAAAATGTTGGGCGTAAATATACTCATCTAATTGGCATATTATGACGTCATCGGGGGCGGCCATCTTGAATTTCATAATATTCAGGAAATAGCAGATATTGAACTGATGTTTGAACTTATTTGCATGTTTTTTTTTTGCTGATTTCTTTGATGACAGCAAGACGGATATTATTATTATTATCCGTCAACAATATAGGCGCCTACTTTTAGTGATGCAGTGCGGAGAGCCGCATCAGAAACTTGCCACGGTGCGGCTGGTGATTAACCGTGATCAGCTCTGGTGGCCGCGTCGGAGCCGTAACGTGCCTCAGACATGTGCAGTGTAAATAAGGGGTAAGAGATTTATTCATGATAGTGTTGGTAGCTTCACTGATTATAACGGGAGGGTTTTTAAAGAGCATATAATACTCTCGCTAGACTGAAGTCAGTTATGATATTCTTTGGTAATGTAAATATTCTTTGCTCATTTCTGTTATATAACTGAGGAAATGTAACTGTTTGATTAACTGCTCGTCGTCAAACATTTCAAGAATATTCTTCCTCTGTCTCCTCAGCGCCATCACAAACCCTACTGGCAACTCCTAACCACTTGAGAGACCTCTCGAGCTGTCTTAAATAACTGGGAGAGTAAGAGTGATTCTTAGCTTTAAGAAATTTGATAACTTGATTTTATACTTAAATTTGAAAGTATGAGTAAATTGAATGAATTCTCAGCACTTAAGACTAAAATGGCACTTTGAGAAGCTTGATAAATACGGGCTCAGGAGGTTTCCAAATTGATGAAACTCAAACATGACTTCTCGGAGGGCATTATGATGATATATTCTTCATGTATGCTCTCATGCTTTTTTGCTTGACTCTTCTCCGTATTCCAGAAGGAAATCTCCCTTATCAAACTCAGTAACACTGAATACAGCTCTCCATACACAACAAGAGAAAAGAAAAATCATCACTGTAAATAACATAATTGGCCTGAGACAGCTTTATTAAACAGATTAATTTCACTTAAACTTGGCTCTATCAAACAATTTAACTCACCTTTATAATCACTGATGCATCTGTCTTCTGAAGTGATGACAATATGGCCTCCTTCAGTGGCTTGGGCTTTCTCATTCAGCCATTATTTGATGTGTCAGCTGTCATTGAAAAAAGACCCTCAATAATTCAGACCATTGCATTTAATTTTACGTTACTCAGCATGTTTGTTTTCAGTATAAATGTTATAACTGGTAGTTCTTTTGGTACAGAGTCCATTTTATTTTATTCAGGGGTAATAAGAGCACTCCTTGATCTCTTTGTTTCTCTTTAAACAAAGATAACTGTAGTAATATTGCACAGTAGCAGGTCAGGATACTGTACTGCGTGGGAAACCCTTCCCTTTCACAGACTGTAGTCATGACAGCACATTGTTACGATGGCTTGACTATTTTATGTTACAGTGACTATTGTATTTAAAACACAAACAAGGTTTTGATTTCTTCTATTGTCCTCATTTGTAAGTCAATTTGGATAAAAGCGTCTGCTAAATGTAAATGTAAACGTACAACTCTTAACATTTAATTTGATTCAAGCATTGTTAATGAACAACTATTACAAATTACATGCTGATTTACATTTGTTTTCTGCATTTTAAAAAATAAATGTTTTGAAATGTGAATGGAGAGTTGTTGTGTTTTTTTTTTAACTAGGTATAGTCATGCTGCGTTCATGCCATATCGTAATTACCGTAATTTCGAGATGACAGCACGTGACGTTCTACTCGGAGCTGTTCACATCCTCGGACTCGGAATTATGCTTTTCTACGGCAACACTATCAACGCCTAAACAGAGCCTGCGGTGGTCAGGTGGTACAGTGGTCACGCAGTGGTGGACGAAGTGCACAAATCAAGTACTTGAGTAAAAGTACAGATACGTATACTAAAATATTACTCCAGTAAAAGTACTCCTTTTTAAATTTTACCCGAGTGAAAGTACAAAAGTACTCAATTTTTTTATGTACTTAAGTAAAAAAGTACTGATAGATATGAATCTTGCGATTTTATATAGGCTACTTAATTTAATTTTATATTAGCACATATTTTTTATAATCCTACTGCTCAAAATACCTGGGATTTCCCCAAAATAACCACTATATGGAGTCAAGATATATTTGTGTTGTTGATATGGACTACGTTGACGAGAGATGTAGTAGGTCACGCAGTGGTGGACGAAGTGCACAAATCAAGTACTTGAGTAAAAGTACAGATACGTATACTAAAATATTACTCCAGTAAAAGTACTCCTTTTTAAATTTTACCCGAGTGAAAGTACAAAAGTACTCCATTTTTTTATGTACTTAAGTAAAAAAGTACTGATAGATATGAATCTTGCGATTTTTATATAGGCTACTTAATTTAATTTTATATTAGCACATATTTTTTATAATCCTACTGCTCAAAATACCTGGGATTTCCCCAAAATAACCACTATATGGAGTCAAGATATATTTGTGTTGTTGATATGGACTACGTTGACGAGAGATGTAGTAATGTTCACGGTGAAGCTTACACGGCGAAGTACCTGAGAGAAAACAGATCTGACCATTTTCACCAGTAAGAAAAAAGTGTTTTAAAGCTTGTTGTTTTGCAGAACATCACAGTTATATATGACATTAGAATAAGGCCTGAAGTTAGGAAGAACATTTTAAGGAAAATATAATTATATTTTCATAATAATTTTTTTCTTCTCAAACCTTGTCTGTGATGTAAAAACACCCCTGGCCAAATACCCCCAGAGGGCATCACTTCCCACTTTGATCATTACTGTAGTTACCATGTTCTGAACATCACAGCCTTTCTTTTCCCCCCAGATGTAATCTATCTAGGTGGTTGAATAAAAATCAATCGGATCATTCTAATTCGTGAATGAATCGTTTGGTGCGATTTGCGAACCGATTTAAAAGGGTCATTGAAAAGAATCAGTTCCTTCATGAATCAGACACCGCTTCTGCGTGTCGGAGCACGTGATATATTATAAGGAGTAACGATATGTTTTATGAAAAGTAGTGAAGTAAAAAGTACGATCTTATGCTTTGGAATATAGTGAAGTAAAAGTACAATTTAAATTTAAACTACTCCAGTAAAGTACAGATACTTGAAAAATGTACAAAGTAAAGCTACTCCGTTACTGTCCACCACTGTGGTACAAGTCGTAGCTCTCAGAAAACCCCATTTCACAAGTTGTAATTACGAGTTCTAGAAAAAATAGAAGTTAGAGTTAGAGGGTCTCTCTACGAGGACGTGAACGTTTTTTACAAGTTGGAATCTCGTAATTACGGGAATTCCGATATGGCGTGAACGCACCTTTATTGTCAATGTTCCTCTGATCACAGATTCAATTAAGTTAACTAAACTTAAATGGCTTAAGTAAATAATACTTAAATAAGTAAGGAATACATTTAATATATTAGTAAATAAGACTTAAATTAGACTTAATTTAATTAATTCAATTAAGTAATCTTAACTTAAGGCAACAAGTTTGCACAAATTACTTTGTACAGTGCTCTGCGTAATGACTTTGTCATTTCAGTGCTTATCTCCATTAATGAGAGTGGAATATTTAATGTAATTGTGTATATCGTAATGAAAACAGATTTTAAAATCATTGTTTACTTCATACTTTTCTCACTCCAGGAAAAAAAGTTTGTACGTATGGTCTAGAGTGTCCATGTGACGCGGAGGCCTACATATTTATGGCAAGTTTATTTTTTATAAATCCCGATATGTGTGTGGAAAATTGTGTACGTATATTTCTATGCATACGCAACTTCTGTCAGGACCACTATCGTCAAAGATGATTGACAATTAGCATACAATTTGGATTGGCGTTATGATTCTGTTCTGGGCAAGAACTCCCTGCGCATCCATGCAGCCTAGCATGGATGAGAGCAGGGAGAGCAACGATAACCCCCCAGGGTAAACAAAACAGAACCAACATAAATGTATTGCAGATATTGTTAAAGTTCAATCATTTTATATACACATTTTAGAATTTGTCTGATTCAAAGGAGAATCAGAAGGCTGAATCCTGACTGACAGAGGAGGCGCTGGGGATGGAGGAGGGTAATTAGCTATTGAGCAATGCAAAAACTGCTGATAATACTTAGGGACCTTATATATAAATGCTTAGATAGGTGTCGTATTCCTACAGGTAGATGGGGATCAGCTGAGAGTCAGCTGATGCGAGCCTGACTAACGTGACCTGCCAGAACTAACGCTATGCTTGATGTTTATAAATGAAACCCCAGATCATTTTGTAGAGGTAACATCCTTATGTCATGGCCATGCAATGTGAAGTTGTGGCCTTGAGATCCTATGTTAATACTTTTTTGTCAGACTTTATTCAAAATAAAATGTTAATAATCACAGGTTGCTGTGGTCATGCAGATTTGGTTATGCATAAACTCATGACCATGATAAAAGAATGTTGTTTGCTCAAAGTTGTGACACCGAAAAAAAGATGTTGATCCCTCAACACGGTATCTTGAGGCCACGACTTATTACCATGTTCTTACGATGTTTTCTTTCACCACAACAAAACGGAACATGAACAGAAGTGAAGTGAACGAAACATGTCCTTTCCCAGTCACCATAGCATTCAAGAGAATGAGGAACATGTATGTGTTGGCTTCAAGCTGCAAGCCATTTACATCATACATATTGGAAACTTCTAGCAAGACCACAAACTTTGCACCTTCAGTATCTTTGCTTCCAAATCTAAAGCCTAACAGAGGACAGTTGTGGTCATCAGCTCAGATGTGGGTTTAGAAGCATTGTTTTACTACACCCAACTTGAACATTGTGAAACTGCTCTGCTTTTGCAACACAAACCATCTTTGATTGCAAGGAATCGTAGAGCAAGTAAAAATGTTTTGAGTAAAAATTTTACAGCATCACTAGAATTTTTACTTTTTACTACATTATGAGAACTGATATCTAAATATCTGATATTCAATACAAGTTTATTTGATAGCACTTATTATTGTTGATTACCACAAAAATTCATGTCCACTTGTCCCTCCATTTCTTAATAAAATAAAATGAAATAAAAATCTTGGATTCAGTGAAATGTAAACAGTGTACAATTACGATGAAAGTGAATGGGGCCAATCCATAAATGTTCAAATACTCTCTGTTTTAGTAGTATAACCACAAGATGTGAACAACGTGCGTTAACACCTTTTCTGTGTAAAGTCGTATCCAATTTTATAACTTTGTTTCCATGACAATGCCATAAACCCTAAAACGACTGTAAAAATGGTGATTTAAACCACTTTATGACTCAACTTGCAAGTTTTAACAGAATAATTAATGTAGGTGCTTTTACAAAGTGATGAGCTTCAGATTTCTGAAATATCTGAAGATCCTTCCAAAAACTGGCCCATTCACTTTCATTGTAAGTGCCTCACTGTAACATTGATTTTTAAAAAAAAAAAAAATTCCCCCCCCAAAGGAAAACAAGGAACAATTTTGTGGCAGTTGACATTATGCAACAAATGCTGTTGATTTATCTGAATTCAGAGTTGATAAGAGGTTAAACAATCAGTCATTTAGAGCCATTTCCACATTTAATGCAGACTTGTGGTCCGATAAATGTCTCCACCCCCCTTTAAAGTATATTTATACAGTGTTTTCTCAGTAAGAGCTCACTGATTGTCTTCATGATGACCATCATCTCTCTGCTCCTGCTAGCCTCTATGCTGCCACACTTGACCTTCACTGGTAAGACAGATTGACTAAATTGTATTTTGGTCAATTATTGGTGAATAAGAAAGCTAACAGCGCAATCTCTTTCAGCTCATGTGGGTGTAGTGAACGGCAGTGAAGCAAAACCCCACTACAGACCTTATATGGTTTCTGTCCAGGCTTTTGGGCAACACTACTGCGGTGGATTCCTCATCTCTGATGAGTTTGTCTTGACTGCTGCACATTGCTGGAAAGGGTAAGAGTTTTGTTTAGTCTAAACTGCAATGTTGAGTTAAAACCACCTTTGATTGAAAAAACAACTGCAGTGCAACCATACAGTGTATCATTTTCATAAATGAGCATCATGACTCAATAAATCAATATTTCCAATGCACTTATCAACAGATTTGGGACTCGGATGGTTGTGGTTGGTGCTCATGACTTAAGCGACAGTAATACTTTGAAGCGAATCGGAGTGAAGGACTACTTCCCACATCCAAACTACAAAATTAGTCCTATTCAGAATGACATCATGCTTTTGAGGGTAACAACCTGTTTATCTGTTCAAAACAATATCTGATCAGAAACACTAGCATAAACCTAACTCACACTATGAGAATTTATCATTATTATTTTATTTCTTGTATTATTTCTTTATCACATAATCAAAGGATTTAATTAAGATTGACTTCTTGAGTCTATTTCCTACAAAATATTAGTTTATAGAAACAAAAAATGGGCCAAAAAAAAATATTAGAACATTTTTGTTCTCTTTTTAAAGAGGTACTTAAAAAAATTGCAGTATAATCAGCTGTGGTTCAGTTTTATAAAAGACTAATAAATCTCTCTATTAATAATGGTTGTTTTTGAATTACAGCTACAAGAAAAGGTCAAAATAAACAATGATGTTAAATGGATAGCATTACCAAAGGATGGAGAAAATGTTCAGGAGAACACTCTCTGTAGTGTTGCAGGCTGGGGGGACCTGTGGACTGTTGGGGAACCGAGTAGTCGTCTAATGGAGTCAAACGTGTATTTAATGATTAACAGAGAATGTTACAATAGGTGGGGAGAGATTTACTACTCGCTCTCACAGATGATGTGTACATATGGCCATGGTGGATTCTGCAGTGTACGTACAAAAGATGATCCATAGACTTGGTTTTAACTGATATATGGCACTTAAGTAATGTGTTGATCTGTGTTTCTTAACAGGGAGATTCTGGGGGTCCTTTGGTTTGTGGAGACACTGCAGTTGGTGTCGTATCATATCGTTACATTGCTCTCTGCAATTCACCTGAGAAACCTAATGTTTATACTAAGATTTCAGCATATCTTCCATGGATCCACCAAATCATTAGATATATTAAGTGAATTCATGAAAAATTAAAAAGGAAGACATATTTTTCTTGAATTCTTCCTTAAACCTTCTTTCAATAAAAGTATCACATGGCAAGGATCAATCAGTTGAAGTGTCGTCATTGTCACGACCATACAATTTTACATGGCGGGCACATGTTCAAAGTCATTTCACATTAGTTCATTTAGTTGCCATCTTGGTGATGTTCTTTAATAGACATGCATGTATGGCTTATATCTACTTGAATGAGGGCGGGAAAATCCTAAAAAAACTGGTGGTCAAGATTATTTTTTTGATCAAATAAATATAATAAAAATAGGTCTAACAATCAACTTCTGCAATTTCCTTAACTCGCCACTAGAGATTAGTTGTCAGTTTTCTCTGTGTTTTTTTAAAGGGGTCATATGATGTGATTTTAATTTTTCCTTTCTCTTTGGAGTGTTACAAGCTCTTGGTGCATAAAGAAGATCTGTAAAGTTGCAAAGACTAAAGTCTCAAATCCAAAGAGATATTCTTTATAAAAGTTAAGACTTGTCCACGCCTACCTAAAACGGCTCGTTCTAACACGCCCCACATATCTACGTCACTATGTGGGAAGATTTGCATAACGCCGCCCAAATGTTCACGCAAAGAAAGAAGGCGTAACTTTTATTCTCGCTGTAGTATTGTTGCCGCCGCCGCCATGTCCTGAAGACGCTGTGTTTCGTTGTGAAAGTGAAACTATTTTGTTTGGTCTTCAGCCTCTATGCTGCCACACTTGACCTTCACTGGTAAGACAGATTGACTAAATTGTATTTTGGTCAATTATTGGTGAATAAGAAAGCTAACAGCGCAATCTCTTTCAGCTCATGTGGGTGTAGTGAACGGCAGTGAAGCAAAACCCCACTACAGACCTTATATGGTTTCTGTCCAGGCTTTTGGGCAACACTACTGCGGTGGATTCCTCATCTCTGATGAGTTTGTCTTGACTGCTGCACATTGCTGGAAAGGGTAAGAGTTTTGTTTAGTCTAAACTGCAATGTTGAGTTAAAACCACCTTTGATTGAAAAAACAACTGCAGTGCAACCATACAGTGTATCATTTTCATAAATGAGCATCATGACTCAATAAATCAATATTTCCAATGCACTTATCAACAGATTTGGGACTCGGATGGTTGTGGTTGGTGCTCATGACTTAAGCGACAGTAATACTTTGAAGCGAATCGGAGTGAAGGACTACTTCCCACATCCAAACTACAAAATTAGTCCTATTCAGAATGACATCATGCTTTTGAGGGTAACAACCTGTTTATCTGTTCAAAACAATATCTGATCAGAAACACTAGCATAAACCTAACTCACACTATGAGAATTTATCATTATTATTTTATTTCTTGTATTATTTCTTTATCACATAATCAAAGGATTTAATTAAGATTGACTTCTTGAGTCTATTTCCTACAAAATATTAGTTTATAGAAACAAAAAATGGGCCAAAAAAAAATATTAGAACATTTTTGTTCTCTTTTTAAAGAGGTACTTAAAAAAATTGCAGTATAATCAGCTGTGGTTCAGTTTTATAAAAGACTAATAAATCTCTCTGTTTGGTCTTCCAAAAGAGGACGATATCCGCTTCGTCATGCCTAGAGCTGATCCGTGCTGGTCGCTGAAGAAATACATCAATTTCGTGCTGTGGAACGCCGGATCGGCTTTCACCGTGGACGAAACGGAGTCCAGCCCGGGGTCGTCACATGCGGTTGCCACAAGCCCTCCGGACGCTCCTTCGTAAAATCCGCCGGACTCAAGCCGGCCTCCACATATGATGTTTTATTAACAAGGTTCGGGAGGAGTGCGTCAGATACTTAGCCTAATTAACACAGGTGGAGCACACTCAAGTTAATCAACACCATGATATAAATACAGCTGACTTACCTCTATCCATTGACGGTTATCAGCATCCCTCCTCCGCCCCATCTCCTCACTTTGAGTTCATACTACACTTATACGGGGGGTACTCTAGGTTCGGGCCATTCCCGAGCTCGGAGCCCTTCCCCGGACAGCACGCCAAATATGCATTACCATACTTCAGCTAATTATATGTAAGCCAGCCGGACAAGGCATCACAGTATGGTAGGGGCGTAACATTTCTGTCACACGCATGAGGTATTCAACCAATCACAACGCACTGGATAGCTGGCCAATCACAGCACACCTCGCTTTTCAGACCGATGAGTTTGTAAAACTCGAGCGTTTCAGAAAGGCGGGGCATAGATGAGAAACAATAATGTACAGTATGTGGAAAATAATGTGTTTTTTTAACCTTAAACCGCATAAGCACATTTCATTACACCAAATACACAAAATAATGTTCTTTTTAGCAACATCATATGACCCCTTTAATGGCCTACTACTACAGAATCACAAAGTAAGGCTTGGTTAGATTGTAAGAACTGCATGCAGCTACATGCTCTACGTGCAAGAGAAAAGAGGAACATGTGTTTGGTGGCTTCAAGCTGCAAGCCTTTTACATCATATGTTAAAGAGTTTGTAGAAACTTACCAAACCACAAAAATTGTTTCTAACCGGAAGCCTGGTAAATGAAGTACTCATACTGAGTTTTGAAGTTCAATTACTGACTTCTGAACTTTAAACAAAAACTGTAAATTCATTTTGTATCTCAATTTATAGCAAAAAGCCAGTAGGAAGTAGACTTATTTAATGTAAACTATTCCTCACAGCATCTTTAATTCATTGTACATTACTTTGGTTAAGACAGCTTAAAGCATATATGTTTCAGAGTTAAATTGTACAACAACCATTAGGCTTCTCCACACTGCAAGGTTTTATATCTGTCTTGTGTCCTGCTGTTGTTGCAGAGTGCCGTTATATGTGTATATTACCATCTGGGTCAGTCCTGTAGTTCTGTGGATTTTGGACTGAGCAGGTTTGTTGAAGAAAATGTTGAAAAAAACAGCTAGTATAACGTAATAATCCTATCCAAATATTTCACATGAAAGCTTATTAACATTTTATGTACAATATGCAATATTACTTCATGGAGACATAAAATCCACCGACCTGTGCAAATAAACCATCTACAACCCCAATTCCAGAAAATTTGGGGAAAATTGAATTGACAAAAGTACAAAGAAATTACTTCCAAAAGTTTTAACCGACCAACTTAAATGTGTTTTCTTAATATAAACAAATTTTGATGTTGATGGCTGCAACACACTCCAAAAAAGTTGGGACAGAGGCAAAATGGTTATAGAATATCCAAATTAAACTGTTTTGAAATGGTTCACAATACGCAGGGTGAATTGGTAATAGGTGGAGGATCACGTTTGGGTATAAAAGAAGCATCTCAATCTTTGCAATCAAAGCTGGATCATGGCTCATCACTTTGTGCCAAATTTAATGAGAGAAGTGTCAAACAAATCAAAAATCACATTTCTCAATGCAAAATAATATTGTGAAAAGATTCAAGGAATCCAAAGAAATCTCAGTCTGTGTAGGTCAAGGCTGGAAATCTCAGGTGGTTGTGCTTGACCTTTGAGCCCTCAGATGGCATTGCATAAGAAACCATCATGCTGTCGTGTTAAATATAGCCACATGTGCTCAGGAGTACTTCAGAAAACCGCTGTCACTTAACAGTCTGCTGCTGCATCAAGAAATGCAACTTGAATATCTGTTACTCAAGGAGAAAGCTATACATCAGTGCCGTTGGGTTCTCTGGGCCAGAGCTAATCTCAGATAGTCAAAAAGTCCACATTTCAACTTGTTTCCAGGAAAAATGGATTTCGAGTTCTCAGTCCCAAAGACCAAAGGGACCATCCAGACTTTCTTCAGAGACAGATGCAAAAGCAAACAACTGTCATGGTATGGGGGTACAGCAGAGCCAACAGCATGGGTGACTGGCATATGTGAGAAGGTACCATTGGCATGGAGGCATATACTGGGACTTGTACAGAGACATATACTGCCATCAAGATGATGTCTTTCATGAGAAGTCTGTAGTTATTAGATCAAGACAATGGCAGGTCTCATTCTGCATGTGCTACAACAGCGTGGTTCGTAGACACATGTGGATGTGACTGGCTATGTTTACATGCAACCAAATAATCAGTTTGTAATCGGATTGACGTCATCATGCCGGATCTGGGTCAGCGCCGCCACACGCTCGCGTCATGATACTGTCGTGAACACATATCCAAAGTGACGCAGTAGAGACGAAAATGTGGAATAAAGTCGTTATTTTTGTTTTCTTTGCGCAAAAAAGTATTCTCGTAGCTTCGTAACTTTACAGTTGAACCACTGATGTCACACGGACTACTTTGTCGATCATCTTGGTACTTTTTTGGGTGTTTTCTTAATATAAACAAATTTTGATGTTGATGGCTGCAACACACTCCAAAAAAGTTGGGACAGAGGCAAAATGGTTATAGAATATCCAAATTAAACTGTTTTGAAATGGTTCACAATACGCAGGGTGAATTGGTAATAGGTGGAGGATCACGTTTGGGTATAAAAGAAGCATCTCAATCTTTGCAATCAAAGCTGGATCATGGCTCATCACTTTGTGCCAAATTTAATGAGAGAAGTGTCAAACAAATCAAAAATCACATTTCTCAATGCAAAATAATATTGTGAAAAGATTCAAGGAATCCAAAGAAATCTCAGTCTGTGTAGGTCAAGGCTGGAAATCTCAGGTGGTTGTGCTTGACCTTTGAGCCCTCAGATGGCATTGCATAAGAAACCATCATGCTGTCGTGTTAAATATAGCCACATGTGCTCAGGAGTACTTCAGAAAACCGCTGTCACTTAACAGTCTGCTGCTGCATCAAGAAATGCAACTTGAATATCTGTTACTCAAGGAGAAAGCTATACATCAGTGCCGTTGGGTTCTCTGGGCCAGAGCTAATCTCAGATAGTCAAAAAGTCCACATTTCAACTTGTTTCCAGGAAAAATGGATTTCGAGTTCTCAGTCCCAAAGACCAAAGGGACCATCCAGACTTTCTTCAGAGACAGATGCAAAAGCAAACAACTGTCATGGTATGGGGGTACAGCAGAGCCAACAGCATGGGTGACTGGCATATGTGAGAAGGTACCATTGGCATGGAGGCATATACTGGGACTTGTACAGAGACATATACTGCCATCAAGATGATGTCTTTCATGAGAAGTCTGTAGTTATTAGATCAAGACAATGGCAGGTCTCATTCTGCATGTGCTACAACAGCGTGGTTCGTAGACACATGTGGATGTGACTGGCTACGTTTACATGCAACCAAATAATCGGTTTGTAATCGGATTGACGTCATCATGCCGGATCTGGGTCAGCGCCGCCACACGCTCGCGTCATGATACTGTCGTGAACACATATCCAAAGTGACGCAGTAGAGACGAAAATGTGGAATAAAGTCGTTATTTTTGTTTTCTTTGCGCAAAAAAGTATTCTCGTAGCTTCGTAACTTTACAGTTGAACCACTGATGTCACACGGACTACTTTGTCGATCATCTTGGTACTTTTTTGGACCTTGAACGTGGTAGTTACCTTGCTGTCTATGGGA
>NW_015506766.1:156949-161851 GCF_001515645.1 Sinocyclocheilus grahami
AACGAAGGTCTTACGGGTTTCGAACAACATGAGGGTGAGTAATTAATGACAGAATTTTCATTTTTGGGTGAACTATCCCTTTAACGCCCATCATAGCGCTATTAGATCTTTCATAAAGCAACACTTTTCATTAAAGAGC
The DNA here is from genome assembly GCF_001515645.1 of Sinocyclocheilus grahami. Lineage (NCBI taxonomy): Eukaryota > Metazoa > Chordata > Actinopteri > Cypriniformes > Cyprinidae > Sinocyclocheilus > Sinocyclocheilus grahami. The sequence goes on from NW_015506766.1 coordinate 157,089, forward strand.
TTGAGAATTCTTTACATTTACATTTACATTTAGTCATTTAGCAGACGCTTTTATCCAAAGCGACTTACAATTGGGGGATACATAAAGCGATTCTTCTTAAAGAGGCAAACAGACACAAGAAGTGGTTGTAATACCAAGTTCTTAGACATTGTTCAAATAAGTACAAGCTAGAAAGAGAAGGAATAAATAAAGAGAAGTGGTGGTAAAAGTGTAGGAGAGATTGCTTGGAGGAGGTGTGAGGGGATTGGGTCTAGAGGGCATGTTGTAGGATGGCTGGAGAGGAGAAGATTTAATACTTCTGCCTCAGTGAGGGGACAGATGGAGAAGATGGGTGTTTGAGCAGTGTGTGTGGTTGGTTTGAAGTCCTGTGTGTGGGGCTGAGAATTGACTACTGATTGTTCTAGAATGTGGTGAAATCATCAGCTGTTATAGAAGTGGTGGGAGGTGGTGTCAAATATGACATTGTCAAATATGTGCAGAGATACAGCCTCAGATGCAGTTTGGCACTATGCCTAAAACTTGTAGTGGTGCTGTTTTGTTTATCGACACGAAATCCATAACTCTTTGTCAGCACAGTCTGAAGATCATCTGACTCGATTTTGGTGAAAATCGGACCAACGAGTGGCGAGGAGTTAGAAAAAGTAGGTTTACAGCATAAATCAAAATGGCCGACAAGCAGTTCAGATTTGCTACCGGAAAATTGGTATGTCTGTTGTCACCATAAGCCAAGGAATATTTTGAGACCAGTTTCATTGCAATAGGCTAATGCAATCAAAAGTTATTAGCATTTTTGAAAATGTCATAATTAATATTAAATCAATGGTATATTACTCTTGACCAATAGGTTACCAAATTGATGTGGCGTGGTCAGTGTGAGGTGACAATGGCACATACAAAGTTTGGTGCAAATACGTCAAAGCTTTGCAGAGATACAACCTCATATGCATTTTGACATCTTAACCAGCAAATTCGTTGATGCTCTAAATGAAAACCATTTCGTATATCGACACGAAATCCATAACTTTTTGCCAGCTTGGTCTGAAGATGATCCGAGTCAAATTTGGTGAAAATTGGACTAACGGTCTAGGAGGAGTTAGAAAAAGTAGGTTTTCAACATGTATCAAAATGGCGGACAGGAAGTTTAGCCAATTATGGCAAAATTGGTATCGATGTTCTCAGCATGACGCAAGAAATCTATAAACATCAGTCTCATTACAATATTATAATGTGTGCAAAAGTTATTAGCATTTTTATAAATTGCTTTATAACTTCTGACCACAAGGTGGCGCTGCGCCCAACTTTTTGAGTGCCATCAGGCGATGGTGCCGAAGATGCATACCGATTTTCGTAATAACAAAGTCTAAGCGTTCTTAAAATATTGCATTTTTTGACAAAATTAAAAATGGCCGACACCCAAAATGGCTGACATGGGAAAATTTTATATGGTTCGATTCGGCATGATGCACCGAATCTAAAGAGACCAGTTGTTGTTTTTGACCAAACCATTCAGATGTTATAAGCAAAAATATGCATTTTTCATATCTCCTGACCACTAGGGGGCACTGCGCTGAAACACTGCAGGTAGTCTCAGGTCATGCTTGTTATAACACACACCAAGTTTGGTCTCAATACACCAAACCGTTGCGGAGATATAGCCTCACATCCATTTTTGCGTGCTTTTCGTAGAATTCCTTCGTGCGTTATTCGAGAACGGTTGGACAAATCAACTTGAATTCCATAACTTTTTGCCAGCATGGTCTGAAGATGATCTGAGCCAATTTTGGTGAGAATCAGACAAACCGTCTAGGATGAGTTCGGAAAAAGTAGGTTTTACGAACAATTAAAAATAGCGAAAAAACTAAACCTTGCGATTTTTTTAATTTTGGTGTTCATTCGACTCGGCATGAGCCAAGGATTCAGAGGAAAAAATAATTTTCATTTTGTGCCTTATAGTTCAAAAGTTATTAGCATAAAGAAATTGCAACTTTGGACAAGTGGTGACGCTAGAGAGTTGGAGTTAGAGACTCCAAACTTGCTGTGGTTAATGTTGAGACTGTCCTCTATCAGAGTGCCAAATTTCACAACTTTCCCGCAAGCGGTTCTATGGGCTGCCATAGACTTGCGGCGGAAAAAGAAAAATGACGCTAACGGATACAATAGGTGCCACTGCACCTTCGGTGCTTGGCCCCTAATAATTATTTCAATTATTTTACCAAGTACAAGATGTTTAATTTCAAAACTTTGCCATTTACCAATGTGTTTTTCAAAACACCTTTTACATTTTTAATGTTTTTACCTTTATTTATTAACAGTCCAAGTCTACATATAAATGACTCATTCATTCAAGTAAATGCATGGGTAATTTAGCAAAATGTGTTAAATTATTTTAATCTACACTTATTGTATAACTGCTGCTTTTTGCTGTAATTGCATGGTTTTGTAAATAAATTTTCCTCATGCCAGCTTGGTCAAGCTAGTTATTTAATGGACTTTAAAATTGCTTTCAAAATAATGAGATATTTATAGATTTGTTAAGTAATGTTATTTATGTATTATAATTTATATAATTAAAATGAAAGTAAACGTTTTGTCTAGGTAGCGTTATCAATTTTAAATGAAATATTAATGAGCAGTACAGTAGATGTAGAAATGAAACTGAGCTAAGTCTGGCCTGGATGCGGCAGTGTCGGCAATTTACGGCTGTAGCATCTGGTCCGGTTGATTCGGCCCAGAATCTGAAAGTGAGTACTCGGGCATCCAGGCCGGGTGCGGCAGATGGATCTTCATGTTTGTCTCTGAATGCTTCTTCAATCTTCTTGTCTTCACTCTCCTCTTTAATAAACTCCATCTTTATAATAGTGTCACGTGGATCTCAGCTTCAGCAGTTTTTCTGTGAGTTTGGACACTTTGTCCTGTTTAAGACGAGAATAATGAACAGATAGAAAAATAAATGCAAACTAAATCTCTGGGTGTGTCTCAATCAGCTCCCTAGTTCAGTAGTCAGCACACTGATAAGGGAAGTCAGTCAAAGAGATAATGTACTTAAATTACCTGCTAAGACAAAAAAACAAAAAAACTAGCATTCAAATTAATAAAAGAACACAAATTATATGCATTGTTCAAATTTGTATTAGGACTTATGTTTAGTCTTTACTGTTTTGTAGGTTATATAGATTCTCTCATGAAAACATTTACTTTTGTTGTATAAAACTTATCGTTACACATGTTTGTTGTTCTCGTTGTATTTTCATTGTTTTGAGCAGCAGTGATTCAAAACAGTGAATCATTTTGCGAATCAATTGATTCAGTTGACTCGGAGATTCAAAAAGCTCCGTTTCTCCATCACTGCTTGTCAATTACTGAACTTGTGTTTATGATAAACTGATTCACGAGACAGGGAGCGCTTTACACGCACAAAGTAACTTTCATTATCACTAGCTGAAACAGTAGTTACATTGGTTAAAAATTAGTTTGAACAGTTTTATATACAATTTTCTAAACAAGTTTTGTTGATTTAAATACTTTAATAAATGATTAAAAGCATGCACCTTTCTTCAGCCGAATCACAGACGCAGCCTTATGGCGTCACCTCACCAGACCAAAATAAAAGTCTTGTCCACACGCTACAATCAGAGGAATTTCAGAGCTATTAAACGTCCAAAGGTTACACTTTACATCTAATCATACATCTAAATATAATTTTTTTTTAAATGGATTATGAAAACTTAAATATAAAGAGGAATTTTTACAGCTCATTTGCTTCAGACAATCTATTAAAGTTAAATACAAAAATAAAATGTTACCCACCCAGCAAAAACTCGTTGAAAAGACGACAATGCCAGACGTCTAAACAACGTTAAAATTTGATTGAAAAGTGAAAAGACGTCTTTTTCAGGTCGTTGAAAAACGTCTATAAAAAGTCGTCTAAATTATGTATAAATGTGGTTGTAAAGTTAAAGTTGAAAATAAGTATTTTCAGGCCTAATTATAACCGTGAATTCATTTATTATATTTATATTTCATATTCATAATGTTTCTTATATGCAACAGAAATAGCAGCGCTTATGAGGTGGGGCAACGTAGTGGTCGTGCTAGTGTAATTGCTCACAAAATTTAGTCGCACCGGCAGAAAAAAACGGTCACAAAATGCGACCATTTGGTTGCAGTCTGGAGCCCTGTATAGGAAGTGACAAAAAAACTGTGTTGAAAATTGTTCTTATTCTGTAAGTCCCCACTCTTTTGTGCCCTGAGGTGGAAATGCCCTAACATTTGGGAAAACTCAAGTGTATACTTTACATTTTGGACAACCAGTTTTTTATTATTATTATTATTTTTACATTTTGGTTATTGTTTTCTTTCTCACTTTAGATGCTGGAGAAAAAACAGCCAGGCTGTTTAATAAATTTTAAACAGCCTGTTTGAGCTGTGCAGCGCAGACCGTTTATCAGCGCAGAGCAAACAAACTTCTCCGAGCTCAGAACAGGTTTACTCAGGAAGGAGTGTTGATGTTGCGACACTGTTACTGCACAGTGTGCGAGATCCAGTGAGAAACACTTGAATTTGTTGCAGAATGAATAAAGTTTGCTGTGAGCTCTAGTGAGGAGCATTCAAATTCTGCACAGAAATCTGTTATAAACAGGTCAAACAGCGCTGACATATAGCCAGAAGTAGTAACGCTAACTATAACCAATAAATAAATAATGTGGCCAAACTCTTCAGTATAAGATTAGTAAACTACTAGTTAACTAAGGGTACACTAACAG
>NW_015506766.1:161861-164304 GCF_001515645.1 Sinocyclocheilus grahami
CAACAGAAATAGCAGCGCTTATGAGGTGGGGCAACGTAGTGGTCGTGCTAGTGTAATTGCTCACAAAATTTAGTCGCACCGGCAGAAAAAAACGGTCACAAAATGCGACCATTTGGTTGCAGTCTGGAGCCCTGTATAGGAAGTGACAAAAAAACTGTGTTGAAAATTGTTCTTATTCTGTAAGTCCCCACTCTTTTGTGCCCTGAGGTGGAAATGCCCTAACAGTTGGGAAAACTCAAGTGTATACTTTACATTTTGGACAACCAGGTTTTTATTATTATTATTATTTTTACAGTTTGGTTATTGTTTTCTTTCTCACTTTAGATGCTGGAGAAAAAACAGCCAGGCTGTTTAATAAATTTTAAACAGCCTGTTTGAGCTGTGCAGCGCAGACCGTTTATCAGCGCAGAGCAAACAAACTTCTCCGAGCTCAGAACAGGTTTACTCAGCAAGGAGTGTTGATGTTGCGACACTGTTACTGCACAGTGTGCGAGATCCAGTGAGAAACACTTGAATTTGTTGCAGAATGAATAAAGTTTGCTGTGAGCTCTAGTGAGGAGCATTCAAATTCTGCACAGAAATCTGTTATAAACAGGTCAAACAGCGCTGACATATAGCCAGAAGTAGTAACGCTAACTATAACCAATAAATAAATAATGTGGCCAAACTCTTACTTACATTGCACAGGAGCATTTTGCACCCTCGTTAATTTTATTGGGAAATGTGGGAATGTCTGGTTGGGGAATAAAAACTTTTCAGTTTATTTGCATTAATGCACAGATGATGAATAGGTATATATCCCAGGGAATGTGTTTCATTGTTCAACAACAATGTATAACCAGATTGCAAACTAACTGATCACTGTTTAACTGTTTCTGGTGCCAGGTTGTGATATCAAGGCCCCCAAGCGAAAGCTTAACTCTCTGCAGACTGCAAATCTGTCAGTGTACATCGGGGACCTTGCTGTGCTTGTCTATGGCAGGGAAGCTCTGTCTCATTCAAGTTTGACAGGGAGACAGTCAGGGGCACACAAAGATGTGGAATCAAAGCCACAGCTTAAGAGAACCAAACCTGATGCTATACTTGGTGAGTGCATGTAATTAAAGGGACATTTCATCATAAAATAAAATCCTACACATTACTCATAAACCTGTTTTTTTTTTTTTTTTACAAAATTATGTTTGCCATTGCAAGTGACAGTAATTGTGTTAAATGCCTGTCACCTCCAACATATACCAAAAAAGGAACAGTCCAAACATTTTTGAAAACCCTGCAATCTATAAAAGTCTAATTTGGGATCATCAGGTTGGATTTGTTAATGTTACAATAGAAAAAAAGAAAAGTAATCACACAATGCTACAAACAAAAGAACCCAAGGCCCCTTTGATGATGCCCAAAAAATAACCCAAATTTATATGAAGTTAGACATTTTAATTTTGTTTAGTTTTGATTGCATTAGTGTTCAGAAACTTGAACTTGAATTTCATATCACTGCATGATACTTTGTTTATTTTGTTAATTCTGGATGATGACTTTGGGGTGACAGAAAAAATAAATGTTTGTTCTTTGTAGGGCTGGGCAATAATTCAATATCAATATGTATCGCGATATAATTTTTTTCAATAACGGTGATATGATTTTTAAACACATTTCCGATATTTCGATATACATTACCAGTTTCCCATACATTGATTTATTTGTGGCGTTTGACTTCGTTGAATAAACATGAGCACTGCACGTTTCAAAATAAAAACGTGGCGCGGGTGTTTTATATGAATGTATCTCTGAAGGGAACCGACTGTCTTCAGAAAAGTTTCGATGGCATTTTCATTTTATCTGATAAAGTAGCGTTCATGAGCGGAGCTGCTTTGATTACAGCTGCTACCGGAGAAACCGTTAGTTCTGCCGCTCTCAAAGCGCCTCCTGCTGGCAGACAATCAGTTTTTCCATTTTCAATAAGCCCGTCTCCTGCAACATGTTTTTGTCCTCTTTTTTTTTCTGCAGCAACTCAGAGCACTTTTCATATTCTTTATCCTGGCTGAAGCACACTAACAGAACACTTGCAAGTACCCTTGCAGTATAAGACTAGTAAACTACTAGTTAACTAAGGGTACACTAACAGAACACTTGCAGTATAAGATTAGTAAACTACTAGTTACCTAAGGGTACACTAACAGAACACTTGCAAATACACTTGCAGTATAAGACTAGTAAACTACTAGTTAACTAAAGGTACACTAACAGAACACTTGCAAATACACTTGCAGTATAAGACTAGTAAACTACTAGTTAACTAAAGGTACACTAACAGAACACTTGCAAATACACTTGCAGTATAAGACTAGTAAACTAGTAGTTAACTAAGAGTCCACTAAGAGAACACTTGCAGTATAAGACTAGCAAACTACTAGTTAACTAAGAGTACACTAACAGAACACTTGCA
>NW_015506766.1:168697-170454 GCF_001515645.1 Sinocyclocheilus grahami
TACACTAACAGAACACTTGCAAGTACACTTGCAGTATAAGAGTAGTAAACTACTAGTTAACTAAGAATACACTAACAGAACACTTGCAAGTACACTTGCAGTATAAGAGTAGTAAACTACTAGTTAACTAAGAATACACTAACAGAACACTTGCAAGTACACTTGCAGTATAAGAGTAGTAAACTACTAGTTAACTAAGAATACACTAACAGAACACTTGCAAGTACACTTGCAGTATAAGACTAGCAAACTACTAGTTAACTAAGAGTACACTAACAGAACACTTGCAAGTACACTTGCAGTATAAGACTAGCAAACTACTAGTTTACTAAGTACACTAAGAACACTTGCAAGTATAATAGCAGTATAAAACTAGTAAACTAGTAGATTATTGAGCGTATACATCAAAGTGTACTTTCACAAACTACTAATTTATTACAAGTATTACAATAGTAAACTATGAATATACACATAAGTTCACTTACAGTACAAATGAAAACGTAATTGTGGACTAGTTGTGCACTTAAAGTTCACCACTGTTACACTTATAGTACACTTAAAGGTATACTTTTATATACTAAAAAGTGGGCCAATTTAGTACCAAGTGGTATTCAAGTAGTACACTTACAAGTATACTAATAGTACATAGATGTTAGTATACTTAAAAATTATACTTCATTACTTAAGTATACTTCATAAAATGAACTTGAAGTAAACTTCTTTGAAATTCTGCTGAAATTAGATTTATTGTCTTTATGTTCTGGGGAGAAACTCAGATGAGGTCAGATGAATACAATTTGTCATAAGGATTCCGTTTCAGTTAATAAATAGTTAAATCTCTCTGCAGCCACAAATTTGATTTGGATTCACAAACTCTATGAGTTTGAAATATTCAGAAGTTCTTTGTAGTCCTGTAATTTGAAGACCAAGATACTGGAGTTTATCTTAATTACTCATTCACAGTTGTTTACATTTAGATATAAACTAGATATCTACGCTCAGCGGTATTGATAGCTTGTGCAGTTCATCTCTTCATTTAATTATATACGTTATTATTTATATTTGTTTTTTTTAATGTAAAATGCTTTTATTTTGGCGTGTAGACAAGACTTTTATTTTGGAGTGTAGACAAGACTTTTATTTTGGAGTGTAGACAAGACTTTTATTTTGGTCTGTGGTTGTGACGTCATAAGGCTGCGTCTGTGATTTGGCTGATGAAAGGTGTGTGCTTTTAATCATTTAAAGAGTTTGAATCAGTACAACGTGTCGACTGAGAGAATTGTGTTGCATAAAACAGTGAAATGAATTATGAGTGAATGTAACACTGCTTACCCAGTGACATTATAAAACTTCAGATGTTTTCATGAAAGTGTAATCTACTTTCTATTTTCATAAAAGTAATGTATCTTATTACAATAATGACACTTATTATATATTTAGTTTTATTATTTTAGAGATTTATTTTTCTTCCTGTTTATTATTCCCATTTCAAACAGGACAAAGTGTTCAAATACACAGAAAAACTGGTGATTTACCTGAGATCCTCGTGACAAACTATTATAAAGATGGAGTTTATTAAAGAGGAGAGTGAAGACATGAAGATTGAAGAAACATTCAGAGACAAACATGAAGATACTGAGGAACAAACAAAGATGGAGTTTATTAAAGAGGAGAGTGAAGACATGAAGATTGAAGAAACATTCAGAGACAAACATGAAGATACTGAGGAACAAACAAAGATGGAGTTTATTAAAGAG